>NC_090877.1:34400642-34408142 GCF_036669935.1 Montipora foliosa | reverse complement strand
GTTGGTGGATTGAAAGGTACTACAGGAAGAGGTCATGTTGTAAAAAAGCCATCACCAACACCAGAAAAGCCACCCTTACCTACCTCCTCTCTACAATACTGACATTTACATTTTATATTCTTATCGTATCATTCTTTTTGGTGTTGTTTTGCAGTTCTTTTTCCAATTGTATTTACTGTACCTGCAAGAAAAACCTCTTCCACAAAATGATGTCTCTAACGTCGCATGTGTGAGGTCCTTACATCCAAATTGTTAGTTAAGGAGCTTTACACACATCACTTCTCTGTGATTGGCTGTGATTTCCTGTGCTGTGTAGGTTGACTGAAAAGTAAGTTGTAATTTGGCCAATCACAGAGAAGTGATTTGCTTTGAGGTACTGACAGTCATTTCTATAATGATATTGATAGTGGATACTCAATAGAACAAGAATCGTTTCTCGTGGAAAAAGTTAAACAGCAGCATTAAACACAGCTGTAAAAAGACATGTATGCAAAACAAAACAACCTCTGTTCACAAAGGAATAATTTTGAAACAGTTTCTTAACTATAATTATAATTATTACTATTTTGGAGCTCTAATTTGTTTGATTTTCTTTTTATCAGGTGCAAGATTTGAAAGTGGTGATATTGAGAGGGCACTGGAGAACTACATCAACAAAACCTCGCTCACAGCTCTAGATAGGAATCTATGTTATCAGTTTATGGAATGGCTTGTGAGTGTTTTATGACTTGGGAATAAAAGAAGTGTGGTTATAAAACGGTTGTAAAGTGTAAATGTATGTCGTATATTTTTTGGCTGGCGGGTACTCCCATTGCAGGTATATTTTTAACCAGGCTACCATATCACCCTGATGACCCTTTCACCTGTGAACTGGCAACGCTGATGAGTAAAATCTTTTAAGTGTGACTCTTAGTGGGGAAAGGGTTGCAGTGGAGCTACGTCACATTAAGTATTCAAATGTGTGTGCCAGTTTTGAACTTTGCTCTCAAGATTCTGAATTCGCCATGGAAATTTCCTTGATATGAATTCGCAAATCGTTAGCTATGAACTTTCGTTTTATAATTTGTGACCCTTCACGCGAAAAGGGGGCTTATGAAAATTTCACGATGATGCCGATTTCACGGCAGACAACCGTGAAATTATATCAGGCAAGCTGAAATTCCGTGAAATTCCTTTAAAACAGAGTGAACTCGGCGTGAAAATTTATCATACCACCGTGAACTAGTTCACGCCGGGTAGTGAAATAATTCACGCCGTGGAAAAAAAAAACCCTTCAAAATTAATTAATTTCATTATCAATACGTTAGTTTTGTGTTAATTCTGGCAGATTTCGAGTGTGAAAGAACCATTGACGTGAACCTTTTGATGCTCATTAATTTTTGTCTACTAAAAATCACAGCAACTCGCTTTATAGTATGTTTTTGAGTGCGCCAAATGGTGCGACTAACCGCTCAAAATTTCCCTTAAAATCCAAACCTATTACGCATACTTTTTCCTAGAATCCGAGGCTGCGAGCAGCGCATAAATTTTACGAGAAAATCGAAAAACATTAGTCCCCAAAATTTGCCAGCACTTGTAACAAGATTTTCTGAACGTTTTCGTCAAGGTTTGTATTTCATCGAAGTGGAAATGAATGACATCTTTTTTGGATGTTGTACTCTTCGCACGAAATGTTTGCCTTTCATTTGCATGCACAGAATTCCGTAAAGATCAACCTTGTCATGCACTGTACAGTAACCAGAGACAACTAAAATCAAGGATGCAGGCCGACGGCGGCAAAAATGTCCCCATAGATTAGCAGAGGCTGGTTAAAACCGCAGAAGGGATTTAAGATCCACATCGGGGATGTCAATTTCATTGCGTATTTTTGACCAAACCGTTGATTACATGCAGAATTGGGGAGCATCCCTTGTATGGTGTCTAGTGCGCTTTTGGATGCTTCCCTCTCCTCCTACACTAATTTTTTTTCAGTGTATTTGATTGTTTATACTACAGGAAAAACTGTAAGAAATAAACTGTTTTGCTCGGTAGCGTAATTCGTGTTAGGCGTCATTTTCATCCACATTATAGATCGTCGTGCCATCAACAAAGCAAAACAATCGTACCAACTTCGATTTCGCCGAAAGTAACGAACCGGCGCCCCATAAAAACTTAAACATTTGCACACAGGAGAAGATATAAATACCATTATTCGATTTCCGACGCAAAACTTTGTTTATCTTGTTTACCGCAATTTTAATTCCAAAACCAGACCACGAAATTTTCCTGTTATTCTAAATGGCGTACGGCAGGTACAAAACACAGGTCACAGGGCACAGGGCACAGGGCACAGTCATTGTTTTACAAATACAGAAAGTATCCTAAACATTCATAAGAGCTAACCTTGGGCCTAAAAACGTTTGTTTAGGCCTAATTAGGCCTAAGGTTAGCTTTTATGAATGTTTAGGATACATTCTGTATTAGTAAAACAATGACCTGTGACCTGTGACCTGTGCCCTGTGACCTGTGTTTTGTACGAATGGCGTAGCAACAATTTCACGGTGTGAACATAAGTGAGTTCACGACGTGACTTCATTATTTTCACGGTCTTCGATTCCACGCCGTGAACTTTTTCACTCAGCAGAGTGAAAAGAATTGGAGCAATAGTGAACTTACCGTGAAATTTCAATTTCACGGAGTGAAATAGTAAATTCACGAGCCGTGACCGTGAAATTTATTTCACGGTTCACCATGAAATCCATAAGCCCCCTTTTCGCGTGAAAGGTCACATTTATGAAATAAACGTTGTTTGAAAAGTTAAAGCTGTTTCAAGCGTTTGATGAATTATTATTTTTTTCTTCCAACTTTCGCAATCCCATTGTAATCTTGGAAGCTCCAAGGAGGAATTCGGATTTTAATTTCAGTCTCATTGATACTGGTCATGGGTGCATACATGTAGCTTGACTGTGAGGGAGACAGTAGGTACCGGCCACGCGTGACATATAGCTCGACAGTGAAGGAGACAGTAGATACTGGTCATGCATCATGGCCATAGCTTGACTGTCAAGGAGACAGTAGATACTGGTCATGTGTGCATAGCTCGTCTGTGAAGGAGACAGTAGATACCGGTCACGCGTGACATAGCTCGACTGTGAAGGAGACAATAGATACCGGTCATGCGTGCATAGCTCACCTGTGAAGGAGACAGTAGATACCAGTCATGCGTGACATAGCTCGACTGTGAAGGAGACAGTAGATACCGGTAACATGTGACATAGCTTGACTGTGAAAGAGACAGTAGATACTTGTCATGCGTGACAGCTCGACTTTGAAGGAGACAGTAGATACCTAAGGCTGTGCTCTAAGGAAAATTTCGGGCATTTCAGCTGGGGTGCCCAGCCCTCCAAGTTGGTCGCCTGAATTAATTATTTATTTAATTAATCATCTGTGATCAACAATGCAGCAAGATCTTCATCCATCTCTCTCCCAACAAAACATTGCTGCTACTGCTCTGGTGATCCTCGAATTCGCTAGTGCAAGAAAAACCTGCAACCCGTCAAATTTTTACACGCCATACTTGAGAAAGACAAGGTTTATGTAAAGACGTTTGGTTCTAATACATGTAAACCTTTTTACTGGTTGGTTGGGTTGAAAATAAATTTTCAAAACGTAGACAGTTTTGAGTGGACACAGAGGTTGTTAATCCATTCACTCCTCAGGTATCCATCCCCGGTTGACAAGTAAAATCATCTGGTGTGAGACAGAGTAAAATAAAGTAAAGTCAATTTATTTAACGTCAGTAGTTTCTTCAGTTACAAAACTGGTATCAATGGAAGTAGATGGTGCTCCCTTTACCCCCCTCCCTCTGTCGGTTCTCCATTTCACGAATATTTAAAGCTATAGCTACACGGATCAGAGGAAAGTCAAAACAGACATTGAAGTCACAGAGGATCAAACTGGGGACCCCTTGCTTCGAAAGCCACGCACTAGCCAACTGAGCCACGCCTGCAAATGTTGGTTTTTGAGGAGAGGGGAAAACCGGAGTACCCGGGGAAAAACATCTTTGGGCAGAGTAGAGAACCAACAAAATCTGTTAAGGAGTCAGTCAGAAGTCAATGGGTTAACCAATTCACCCCAGTGGTGAAATGGTTAAAAGAAGTTGCTTTCTTTCTGCTGCAGTTTACTTTTTCCACAAAAAAAGTACCACTATAATGATTCCTTCTCTTGTTTAGCACAACCAAGAACAAAGCTCATAAAATACAGCCAGTTAATACCATGCTTGTTGCTTTTTTGACATAAGGACCTTGACAGTGGAACAACAACTTGGACAAAAATAATGTAGCAGGAAAATTTAATTTCTCATTATGTTAAGGACGGTGCCTACTGATTCAAAGGTATTTTTGCCCCGGTACATGATTATGCAGGAAATGTAGATCTTAATAAGTGTTATTGAAATCCAAAAAGAAAATTGGGGGTAACAAAGATAATCCATGAACAATATTTGTAAAAAGCTTTAAAATACAAAGCAATTTATGGCATTCTTTCTCAAATTGAAACTTAATAATATTATCTCTCAACAATGCATGTCACCCTGAATATTCTTTTTGGATACCAATAGTACTTACTAAGATCTACTTTCTCGCGATAGTCTTAAAACCACACAAAAATATCACTGTATTGGTTAGCATCACCGATAGGAAATGCGAGTATCTCGAGATGCGCAGAACGTATCCTCAATAACAGTAGTAGGCACCGACGTCCTTAAGAGTGCCAGTGCAACCAAGATTCCACTCTTCTTTCTTCCTCAAATTTTGAGATTTAATTTGTTTATTTAACATAAAACTAGCGAAATTTTGGAATTGTTTTTGGAATGGTGAACGTCATGAAAATAACCTACGAAGGATCTCAATGTTGTGTAAAACTTGATGTAGTCATGACTGACTGGTTTACAGTATCAGCAGGCGTGAGACAAAGCTGTATCTGGTCACCTCTGCTATTTGGCATCCAAATAGATTGGGTTCTGAAGAACGCACTTGACAAGAACGATATGGAAATAGTTCTGGGAAGATGGCGTAGCTCTCATTATCATCGGCAGAGACCATCAGACCTCCATTTTGCCTATGACATTGCAGAGGCTGCAGAATAGAATATCGTAGGTGGAACAGAAAGGAGGAAGCGTCGGGTTAACAGCAAACGAAAGGAAGACAGAAGTTATGCAAATATCCAAGGAGCCAACCCAATTAACCATCAATATGGGGAATGATGAAAGTTTGTGTACCTTGGTAGCACCATGGCCCACAATGGAGTCCTCACCCCAGAGCTAAACTACTGCATAGGGAGGGCTGCAGATGCCTTCAACAGACTGCTTCCAATTCTCATAAAATTAATAGTCATGTAAGCATAAACACCAAGGCAAGACTATTCGCTGTTGTGCTAACTACACTGCTATATGGAATGGAAGCCTGGAATACTACCATCCAGGAGGAGAAACGAGTATCTGCTTTTTATAACCGATGTTTGCTGTGAATGATTGGAGTGACATGGAGAGATTACATGTCGAATGATAAATTGTACAGTGTAACTGGTCAAACCCCACTGACGTAATCTGGATGGATCCAAAAAGATTGCCAAGGAGAATGCTATTTTGGAAACCTCCTGGAAGGAGGCGGCCTGGTAGACAACAGATGTGATGGAACAAGGTGATCTTCTTAGATTTACAGGAAACAGTCACCTTTGAAGAGGCAGTTGGGGTTTCTGGTGATGATAGAGAAGACTGGGCCATCCTAGTGAAAGTGCCATTTGGTTACTCCACGACAGCATAGATGACGATGATGATAATGACAGTTTTTGGAGGTTGGAGCCAGCAATTATTGCAGACTTAAAACAGACTTGCATACCCCAGAAAGCCAGATCAAGGGGGGATTGATGATTGCAATAGGTGTAAATGTAGTTCATAAACTATGCTAGACAAGTGTGTGATAATCTGAATGCCTGAAACTCCAGTGGTGCATGCTAAATCAGTCTTGTTCACCCTTAAACCATTGTTAGGTGATTGTGTGACATTTAATTATTTTTTCCTCCACTCAACTTAGTCATGTTCTTAAAAAGCCTATCACCTCAACAAACTTTTCTACTTCATTTATTCTGTGATGTCCCAAATAATTATATTGTGCTGTCTTTTTATTCAGTTTGTAAGACAGGAAATGTGGTCATACTTTGATCCATGGCCAAGTAATGAAGGGGAATGGGTTTGATACTGGGTTGGTGTCACAAATTATTCATAATAATCATAATAATAATAATAATAATAATAATAATAATAATAATAATAATAATAATAATAATAATAATAATCAACTTTGTTTATAGAGGGTAACACAACAGTAATCACTGAAAAACTAGTGGCCCTCAAACTCTTTTCAAATAGCTATCGCAATGCAAAGCAGTCTATGATGTCAACCCGGTACCCTTCCTTGCGTGGTCATAGATCAAAATAATTACAAGTTTTTCCACTTTTGGGAGACTTTGAAGGAGACAGTTTAGTGAAGCAAAGTCTTAGTATTAGACAAGTGCTGAGAATTGTTGTACAGAAAGAGTTTTTTTTAGGTGATATACACTTTTAAGTTAATGATGGTAGACTGTTAATAACAGTTCATTTACTTTTAACTTGAAATAAAATACACCTGAACAATGAAGAAAGCACATAAGTGAATTGCCAACTACATGCCAACTGTCCTGTAATTAGAATGCTGGAAGCAGCCTTGAGAGTAAGAGGGACAGGTGAATAATTCTAGCCTTGTGCTAACGTCCTACACCTATGTATAACTCCCAATTTAACTTTCTCAAGTCAGTTTCTTAATGCTGATGACGAAGAAATGTTCCAAATTGCAAAATGCAACTATGTGGCATGGCAGATTGAATAGTCAGCTCAAATTTGAAAACAACTGGTCACTTGTGACATAGCTTGACTGGAAGGTCCTTGTTAGCCTTTGGCAGTGATGTCAGTAATTCAAAAATAATAGAAACTCTGTGTTTAAACCAAAGTATCTTTGGGGAAGTAGTAAGCTGAAATAAACTGACACAAAATCACAAGAAAACTGCCCAAAGTACACTACTTAGCTCACATTTTTATTTATTATAAGCTACTTCATCATTGAGATCAATACTTAGTATGTGTATTAATAAATGTTAACAGCCATTTCGATTTCGACTCAGACACACTGACAGGTTCACATACCACTAGTTACACGAGTCTGTTGATAATACTGTGAAGAGATAATTTGGTGAAAATACCACCTAAAAAAATAACCAAGTTTGGTATAACATTGCAATAAATAGGAAATTTCTGATGGAACTTATTCTTAAAAAATATAACTTTTTTCATGTAAAAGGTAATTCAAAACATTCTTTGCCTCTCTGCATTTAAAATCGGAAATCAACAAAGAAGACTAGTTAAAATAAAATTTAAAATACTCTGACTACAATACTTCTAGCAAAGCAAAGCAAATTTTTGTAGATTGA
>NC_090877.1:34388142-34393142 GCF_036669935.1 Montipora foliosa | reverse complement strand
TATAAAGCTGACAGTTCCTTTTCAACTCCATTAAGTCCATTTGTAACTGCAACTCTGACTGAGATTGGTCCAGCTGATTTTTTGAATCTTCATCTGACTCAAGTGCAATCTCTGAATGAATCCGTTTCAACCACGAGTCATTCTTAGCTATTTGTCCATGAAAGTCTGCCTTTTTTGAATCAAGATATTTTTGCTTCGATTTTGTTGCATCTGTGGACAATTGCAACTTTGACGCAGCCTGCCATAATTGAAAAAAAAGAAAAGAAAAAAGAGACATTTGTCAAATAACAAAGTTACGTAAATTGGCAAAAACTGTCTTGGTCAAGCAGGGGTCCAGAAAACAATGACAGCTTGGCTAATACCTGATCAAGTCTCTCTCCTTCAACACACACCATCTGCATTCTTTTCAGGGTTCGCTCCTGGACAGAGAATTTATTTACATGTACAGGTCAATTATTACCAGAACACTAGACAGTCACAATAATAATAAATGAATGTTAAATAATAACTTACACTGTAATAACCGAGAGTGAGGTCGTTACAGCAAAATCTCAAACTAAGGCCTTGTCGTATTGACCGAGTGACAGCAAGGTTAACACAGCAGCTAGGCCAAGGTTTGAGATTTTGCTGTAACGACCGAATGGTCGTGGTTATTAAGTTCTTTATTATAATAGCTAACAGAATGGTTCTCAAGAAGAAAAAACTAATTTGCATAATCCATAATCAACCTATGGCCATTACAGGAGAATGATGCCATAGCACTTAGCTGCTCTTAGCCAATCAGAGTGCACATTATATCGGTCAGAAACACTAGCCATATAATAAACTTTATTTAAGTGTCAAGTGTATTTTATGGCACTGAGGCACTAATTGGCGACACTGTCAGTACAGAAATCAAATCAAATTAACTCATATTAAATCATAGGATGGTTTTTGAGAAGAGGGGAAAAATGGAGTATCCAGAGAGAAGCCTACATTTATAAGAGCATAGTAGAGAATCAAGAAATTAACTCAAAACTGACATATGACACCAACTGTGGAAATCGAGCCCAGACAACATTGGTGGGAGGTGATCGCTCTCAGCACTGCGCTTAGCCTGTGTAGACGGCAGTATTGTTGGCACAAGAGGCAAATTAATGAGCAGCGAAGCTGCACAGAAAATGGGGAGGGGCGCTGTGAAATGTGGTACACATATTTCACAGCGCCCACGCCCATTCTCTGCATGGGTTCACCACTTGTTAATTTGCCTCCTGCGCCAGTAATAATAATAATAATAATAATAATAATAATAATAATAATAATAATAATAATAATAATAATAATAATAATAATAATGATAATAATAATAATAAAATCATCTTATATAGTGCTGTATCCATTCAACAATTCCCAAAGTGCTGAAATTCAAAAGTAAAAATGGATTGAGACAATGTAAGAAATCAAGAAATACTCTTTCTAGTTAATAAAAAGGAAGTCTTCAACTTTTTCTTGAAAGTGGCTAATGATCTTTAAGACCTAATATCCATTGGCAGAGAGTTCCACAACAATGGCACTTCAACACAAAAGGCTCTTTTTCTGTACGATTCCAGGTTGTAGTTTCGAACTTTCAGTAGACACTTTTGAAGCACATTGAAGATTTCTGGTTGGAACATAGTCACTAAAGAGGTCTTGAAGATACTCTCACATGCCTTAAAGGTAAGGACTGCACTGGCTACATGGTGACTGCACCATCCTTCCCCCTTATTTAGTATTCTAATTATTTCTTTTAACCATGAAGAGTGAAGGATATTTTGCATGTGTGCAAAGTACTGCTGCATGCAATTTGTAAAATCTGCACCTTTCTGTAAAGTTTGACTTGAAGATCCCTCTCTGCAGCTTCAATATCAATAACGTTCCTTCGAATGAACATCCTCTCTTTCATCACACATTGAAGACTTGATCTGAACCTATCAAGTAATACTAACAATTTAATATTAGGAAATCTATGTGTTCATACCTATCTCTCCTCTTGAATAGTGAAGCTGCTACAGCTATACCGTAAAATGGAAATAAAAATTATTCCTACTTTTGTATTTCTTCCACACTCCGTTTGCTTTGTTCTGCTGATTTCATTGTTGAGACACCTGGCCCCACAGATTCATATCCAAACAGCCTGTCTTTAAGATTTGAAATCTGAAAGAAAATGTTAAGTTACATAGCATCATGCAGCATTACTATAATTATTATTATTGATAAACACTCGATTTCAGTGTTTTCATTTACCAAGTTCGACTCAGTTGGGAGGTAGAACACCTGAAACTACTGTGGGGCTCAATGCAACCATGATTACTGATCAATGGTAAAATATACCCTAGTTGGACAAAAACTAGTCTACCCAGGGTCTTTATAATTTATAATATTAAAGTGACTTAAAAATGCTATTCATTTCTGTCTTTTCTACTTGAACATGTACAGTGTAGGTGTAACAGGGGTCAATGCGGCCCAGCCTTGGAGTACGGAGTTTCACCTCAGTCCGCAACTTTGTAGTCATGTCACTTTCTACTAAGTCTCCTGGGATAAGCATGATAAACTATGTGACTGTAAAGGCCCGGGTTCAGAGTTTGTCCTATTAATAATAATTATTATTAAGAAGAGAGAAGTATATTGCACTAACTGAAAGGCTGTCAAAGGTAGCTGGCTGGCAAAACCACCCTATGCCTTTGTCAATTTGGCAGGCTACTCAACTGCACTCTTGGTTATAACTTCAAATCTGTTGATGTGCAAAATTAGTCTAAGGGGAAATTTGTCCCAACTGTGGTGGTCTATGGAACATTGACAGGGTGCAATTGTCAATAAGATTCGAAAGAAGCCAAAATAGGATAATGTAACAAAACAGCTGGGCAGGCCTAAAGGGGCTATGACACTTTCAGGGGTTTTGTTAGAAGCCGGGGCCCGGGAACTAGCACCCATCTACACTAAGTACAGTACCCGCCTTTGCTCAAAGGAGGTCCCAAGATCAAAAGCCAGACTACATGTATACATAGGGGTGCCCACTTACTCTATCACAAGGTCCCTTCTACTTCAAAACTTAATGAAACCCCAGCACATTATTTTAATAGGGTGTTTATTAAGGGATCTTTAGTTTATCACTGTGACAGGGATTTCAATAAGTTTTGAAGTAGATGCCTGGGCTAATCAATGTAAGCGGCATTCACTGTAAGTTGTCTATTGCAAGGGCTTGAGTGACAAGTTGTCTATTGCAAGGGCTTGAGTGAAAATCAAGGCAGAGTAGCTGGCGGTGAGAGGCAAATTTCTGACAACATAAACGACAGTATACCACCAGTGACCAGCTTTTAATGAAAACCATGTATCACAAGACTTAGTTTAAAACTTGAAAATGGTAAATTAACTGTGGCAAATTCCTTTACTGATTAAAGTACATGTATCGTTACATTACAAACAAGATGATTCTGAGTAAAAACTTTAATACCGTCGGGCCGATTTTTGTCAAGATTACCTAAATGCAATCCATTTCAATCTTGCTAAATAATTGTGTCCATCCATGCTTCTCTTTCCTTTTGCTTTTCAGCAGTATTAAGTGGTTATTGCAATGTTTCCTAATTTTTAGGAAATTCATCATTATGTGTGACATAGCCCCTTTAAATTCCAAGACTATAAAAGTACCCTCAATGTTACCAGTTGTCACCTGTGGCTGCACCCAGGGTGCCAAGTAATTTGCTGGTACATTGATTCCTTGACCAGAATTATGTCACCCAACAAGAAAGCTAAATTACAGTATAAATTCTGTTTCCTTCAGAGATTACAGTGACTGTCACAATTATTATATTACCAAGCTCACCTCTAGTCGGAGCTCTTCAACAATCTTAGCATATCGACTGACATGCATGTCAACTGACATCTCATTTTTGACCACCTTGCATCTTATATTCATTGCACGGTCAGCATATTTCAGTGTGTTGTATGTGTCTTCATAACTCAGGAATGATGGACTATGTTTCATAAGAAGACAACATGTTAAGTTAATATATATCCTTCATCAATATTGGACGGTAAGCCTAGTAACAGTGGTAGATTTTTTATTCTTGTAATCATTGACTTATCTACTGGACATTCCCTTCTTACATGTATGTTTGGCTTTGGTTGTTTAGGTCATTATTTCTGTTCCATTGGCATGTTCCCTTTCGTGAGCTTGACCACCTTGATGACCTGTGGTTTACATCGTACATGTACCATATGTCCTTATTTCATTTTAACTTTTATTAGCTGCCCAGATCTACTAAGTCCTATTATAATAGTAACTGTTATCTATTTCAGACAGCCTGTCACCTTTCTTTTGTAACCAATGCACGAAAGGGTACAAAGAAAGTTGTTCTTTTTGTAATACTATTACTTGAATGTATTTGATGAATCTGTGTTTACCTGACAGCTGCAATCATAACAGTCCTGCAGTTTCCACCCAGGGAGTCTTTAAGGAGTCTGGTTAACTTGCTGTCTCTGTATGGAATATGTCCTGACTTGTTCTGCAAAACGTGTGACATAAGTTGCACATTCAGAGTTTAAATTAAGCACTTACAAAAAAAAAATAGACCTTTCATCTGTCAGTTAGTTTGGCTAAGACATAATCGTGTCTTTCATAAAAAAAATGTATTTCATATTTCTATGGTAAAAATTAACGGCTGAAAAGTGGCCTGAATTTTCGGGCTCAGGCTGCAGGTTCAGCCTGTTTCTGTACCTCACAAGACTGAACAAGATCTTAAACTGCCAGAATTTAAGCCTCCGGTTGTGAACCAACAGCGCCTTGTTTACCAATTTAAATGTGACCTGTGCGATGCAGGTTTACGTTGTTTCACGTGCCGGCACTTGCATCAATGCATTGCTGAACATAAAGGCTCATTGTCATCTAGTATTGGCTTGAGCATTTCCGCGATGAACACCTTTTAACTCCAAAGGACCTTAATAAGAAATTTAATGTGCTAAAGAAATACACAAACAAGTTTGAC
>NC_090877.1:34378142-34383142 GCF_036669935.1 Montipora foliosa | reverse complement strand
CAGTGTAGATAAGCCTTTTATCCTCCTCTTTGACTGCATCCATCCACACTTTCCTTTTTGCCACGATCCAACATGCCTCATCTCCCTTTAAAACACGTTCTCTCTGAGCAATTCCATCTGCCACTTGTTGACGTTTTATTCCAACCAGTTTAGCAACACAGCTCTGCTGACGGTTTTTCTCTACAGCTGACCCAAATGCCAAAGATCGTGCTACACCACATGCTCCTGTTTCATCAGTTGATTTCGCTGCCTTTACCCTTGCCAACCCATCTGCCAATTCAAGTCTGCCACTACACTTTTCATTGCCTGGAGCCGTATCCTGCTTGTCAGATGATGTCTGCAAAAAACCTCTTTTTTCCAAAATTCCTCTGGTATTTGGACTTTCTGCCAAAGTTTGCACTACCTCTGCCTAGGCCTAAGGTTAGCTTTTAAGAATGTTATTTGGTGAAACAATGACCTGCAACCTGCGACCTGCAAATTAGACCAGCCGCAAAAATATCCCTGTATTGATAAGCACCGCCGATAGGAAATCCGAGTACAGTACCGCTCAAAATGTAAGTACCACCCTCACGCGCTACAGGAATCGGGTCGCGCACGAGTTAAAAAAATCTGTAAGTACATCAACTGGAGGATTGCGCGCGCTCTTAATTGGCCTTTTGGATTTGTTTGTGAAAGCCCAGACGCATAACAAACACGCATTTTATCAGACGTAAAAGCGTCTAGTCGTTGTTGACTGAAAAGTCGACATACAGCTTGCTGGTGTGCGCTGAAATTAATTAGACTGTTAACTTTGCTCTCAGGAAACACGAAAATGTGAATCGTAAGCAGTTTGGCAAGGGGAGAGATGATGCACAGATGATGCTTGCAACAATTGTTGCTCAACAAATGTTGAACAATGTTGCTCAAACGTGTTGAACGGAATAGAGCTGGTCTCTTTTTTCGTTCAACAACATTCAACATGACATGACACACGGTTCAACATTTGTTGAACGAGAGCTGCAACATTTGTTGATCAACAAATGTTGAACCGTGTATCATCAGCTTTAGGATTTCATTTTAAGTAAAGTTTCATATGCCGCTTGCATTAATTTTATGTTACGTGTTACATCCTGAAATACCGCATTTTCAGTTCGTGGGAAAGATATTAAAATCACAAATTGTTTCTCATTACGTAAATTTTTACACGCCCAGGATCTTTATTTATTGAAAGGTTTTTCTGGAAAGTTTCAATGAATTTGAACATTCCGTTTTGAAGATATTGACAAATTAGTGGTAACTGTATGGTTTGTACCCCTGGATTGTGCCACTGATCTAATTATTATTATTATTATGATGATGATGATGATGATTATTATTATTATTATTGATATTATTATTATCTGCAGTTTCTACTTTTCAAAGCCACTTATACATAAAGGCAATATTAAAATAATAATTATTTCCAACACTGGATTATGAAAACAGTTTTCTTTCTCTTTCATAAAATTTGTGGACTCTGAAGTTCAACTTTCAACCAATGGTTTTAAGGCCAATACTTTCATTGCACCAACACTTAGTGTGCTTAAATTTAAAATTAAAAAAAAAAACAGAAATGTACATGGATAGTAATCTTTTCGATCAATCACAATGCTGGGTGTGACCCATAATTTAACCAGTTCCACTAAATTAAAATGACAAACAGGTGCACTGTATAGTAAACCACAAAATTATTATTGATTGGAATTTAACTTCAAAAGCCCACAATGTTAATGAAAGGCAAAATAAGTTTGAACACAGTAAGTATGTGAAGTAAAGAGTTGGTGTTGTTTGCTGGCTACAACTTAACTATTGTTTCAAATGACTGTTTAAGACTGCAAAGGAAGCTGTAAGCTTTCTGGTTTTGAACCAGCCAGAGCAAGCTTAGTAAGTTTACAGGCTGTAACTGTTGGCAATGGCAGAAAGAATTGCAACCTACTATTAAAGTATGGGGATGATAACAGTATAATTCTAAACTAATCATTATAATAATTTTTTTGCAGTGGGTAATTTCTTTGGCCTCCATTAGAATGAAATGGAAATTGTTTGTTCTACAGAATACTTTTCTGACCAACACCAGTATTACATGTAAGAACATTTTACCTGAAAGACAGCATGTGACCTTGAGGACTGGGCATTTGCATCTGTGGGATGTTGAGTTCTGTTATTGTTCCCATATTCCAACATCCCAAGAAGTTCCTCTGCGGAAGCAGGCTGAGAAAACAAACCAAACTATGAAATCTGAAACTACCGGTATATGTGCAACCATCTATAATGCATTTTGTGATACTACTATAGGCGGAGGGTGCAAAGTACAGGGTGCAGGTCATTGTTTTACCATAATGGAAACAATCCAAACCAAGACAAAAATACTAATCTTAGGGTGTGTTTGATTGACCATGTTCCGGAATAGGAATTATATAAGTTAGAAATCCTTCATTTTTAGTATGGAGATTCACATTAAAATTGTCAAAAAACTTGCAAAATGCTATTTTAAACATATTTTTATTATCCTTACTGCTTCAAAATGCGCCAAACATACCGTTTTAATTATCACCCTACATAATATTCTTATTCCGGAATAGGGTCAATTGAACGCGCCCTAACAACTGTAGGCTTAAACATTATCTAAGCCTAATGTTAGCATTAGTAAAGGTTTGGGTAGTTTCACTATCATCATGATGGTGAAACAATGATCTGCAGATTGCACCCTCCACTGCTACAGGTGAAAGGTACATGTAAGGAGAGAAAACATGCAGTTATTTAACACATAACAAATATATGAGTTGCAAAATCAGTACTTACTTAGTAAGTACTTCAGTGCTTACAAGTGCAATTCATTGTCACAGAAAAAAAAAAAGATCAAGCTCAAGAATGAGGTGGAAAGAAGCTTTATGAGACTTTGTATGGCCTCTGTTACCTTGTGAAGTGTAAGACCACTGACACACACTCCTCTCTGTGGATCTTCTCGCACAGCCAGTGGCTGGCCTGGCATAAGGAGATCTCTGATTGTCTCATTATAAACCTGCATAACAAACATTTAAGAGTGGCTCAATTCAGAGCACTGGTACTGACACAAATCGGGTAATCCTTTTATCCATGATGTAGACAAATGCGCAATTAGATCCTGCTTTTTTCTTTCTTTAGCAAGCAACAAAAATCAGCTCAAGCCTATGTCACAGATGTACTAAACTGCTGGCATAGTTACCCAGGGTAGAGAGTTCCATTTATCGGAACCCTCCCTTATGGATGAGGTCAGTCCGAATATAACTGGAAGGAATCTTTTTTCAAAGGATTGACAAAATTTGAAAGGTGCAGGAAAGGTTTTTTTTTAAGGATTCCAACAGAAAACTTGAGGGAAAGGAATCTTACTCATCCATACCCCAGTGTTTATTTTAAATGGAAATTGTCTGTATGTCTAGCTAGGTATGGGTTTGACTTTCATTTTCAAGCCCAGCTATATATATAACTTGCTATCTTCATTACCCAGTACCACCGTCCAACTACAGCTAAGAGTTGACTTGGTTTTTATATTTTAAATGTTTCTCAAATCATCTAAGTTTTTCATCAGCATTTTAAGCATAAAGAAATAAATGACCCGAAAACGCTGATCCCCGGTCCATGGACTACCCCGACGGACTACCCAAACCGACTATTTGAAGTGAGTACTATTGGTTGTAAGTAGCTTCACAATTAGTCCTAAGCCTAAACATCCATTTTAAACAGCATTGGAAGCACCCATTTTAAAAAGGTTAGCTTTCAATAATATTATTGTTGTGATGGCCAATTACTTCATGTAAGTGAAGTGAAACTGGTGCAACAATTATTGAAAGCTAACCTTTTTAAAAATGGGTGCTTGGACTTAAATACTGTTGACCAACGCTGTTTAAAATGGATGTTTAGGCTTAGCACTAATTGTGACACTACTAACGTCCAATAGTACTCACTTGAAATAGTATTTTTGCGGTAGTCTGTTTGGATAGTCCATGGACCAGGGGTCAGTGTTTTTGGGTCACCCTAAAGAAATACGCTAGGGTTGTAAGGGGACTTGCCTCCCACCAATCTGTACCAGGTGAGAGCCATACATGTATGTTGGACAAGTTTCCTGGTTCTCTGCTCTGAGAGGAGACTGTCATGAAAACCAGCCTTTCCAAAATTTGAAGAGCACTTGTGCTCAGTTTTCTCAGCTTAAATGAAGTTGTTGTTATTATTAAATAGTATTAAAAATATTCCCACAAAATAAATAAATGTCCTTCACAATTTGGGATCTTTACCCTTCAGAATTAAGTTACATGTACATCAAGCTTCCTTAGGTACCATAATTTTATTAACACTCACATGATGATAAAAATGACATTATCAATAATGATAATGATTGTAATAATCAAGTTGGGTGGAGTAATAGAAGAGAATATTCATGAAGTGAAGATAGTTTATTGAAAAAGCAAACGGGGCGAAACGGTACTAAGTGAAAAACAGTGTTGATTGACTGTAAAAATTACTGATCATTCGAAAAGTCATGTTGGGACTAAGTACAGAGCAATGAAAATGCATACGTATAGCTTTTTGTTTATCTAAGATATTAGGAAGGGATTAGGAGAACAGGGGTTTCATTAAAAGCTGGTCACCAGCGGTATACCAAGTCTGTTTGTCAGAAATTTGCCTCTCACTGCCAGCCACTCTGCCTTGACTTTCACCCAAGCCCTTGTAAAACACCAGAATGATCGCCACTTGCAAATAGTAGCCCAGGCAAGAGTTTTTGAAACCCCTGGGAGAAACAGCTACTGGTCATAGCCTTAATAGTACTAAGTCTGAATGCTTTAGTTTTTCACTTTGAAATCCAAGTTAACCTTTTTTTTGTAGCAGGAACAACATTTTCAAAACGGAAGCAAAACACTTGGTACAGTTGTTCTTTCTTTAGGCTATTCTTTTTGTTGTACATGTAATCACCATTCATACTGTCTACTGCTACTATGACTACTGCC
>NC_090877.1:34358142-34373142 GCF_036669935.1 Montipora foliosa | reverse complement strand
CCTTTAGCAGAGCGCATGCGTACACTTTGTAATCTGCGACTCCTGTGCTTACCATATGAGAGATAAAATGACTGTTCTCGTGAATATATAAGCCATCGAAATCGTACGCTAAATTGTAATGACAAGGGCGGTCTGGAGCTGTGAGTAGGCGTGGGATTTGTCACATATGGTTTCGGGGCCGACATATCTCTCCCTCAATGCCGTACCGGGAGGCAAGGTCGGTAGTAGAAAGCAGCGAAGGGCCAACTGCGTCTAAAAGCGATCGCACGGGCCGAAATCCCGGGATGACTCGTTTGGTACGACGCTCCAGCGCCACGTCTGGAGGTACTGCATTTTTCTTTCTTGTTCAAACATTCCGTCAGCGCATCCGTAAATGTTCAGGCTCACCGATGCCTACCTAGCCTACCGAAAAAAATAAGATGGATTGCTGTTTTTTTTTTTTTTTTACAAGGAATTGACTTTGCAGTTGATTCTACATGCATAAACGTAACGTAAGAACCGCGCGTGTCTGGTCTTCTCGAGACAGAGGTGAGAGAGGGTTTCATGCGGACTGGCACGCCTAAAATGCTCTGTTGTAAACATGGCGGTTCACGAGTGAAGTTGTCTCTCTGGCCTTTCTGTGGACGAATTCCAGGACCTACCGATACAATTTGGGCAAATTTTGAAAGCTAAAATCTTCAATCGGTGCTGTATTTTGCTGGTAGGACTGGGTGACGCGACACTTTAAAAAAATCGATGAAATGAGAATCGGGGGGTTGCCTTATCATTGAATGGCAGAATTACCCAGAATTCCTTTTGGGCATGAAGGAGGCAACTGCTCCTGAGAAGCACGCGGAGACTAACCCTTATCAAATGGCTAAAGCGCGGCCGGAGGAAAAATTAGTGAGAAGAAGATTTCTACTCTGCCACATACTAAGGAGTAGCCCTGGTGTGGCTGTTAACGTAGACTTTTGATTTCTGAACAAGTTTTTATTATAGGAAATTCGCCACCAAGTAACGCTTTTTTTTCGCTGTTATCCTCGTGGCAAAAAACTGGCCTTTCCTTATTTCTTGCCAAAGAAACGGTATAATGTAACTAAGAGAATTCTGAGATTCATATTTTCAAATTACCTGTCCCCTTACCTCTTAGGTCAAATCCTACATCTCTACGCAATAAGCGCATTCAAAATATTCTTATGCATGATCTTCGCGGAAATTACGTTCTGTCCCTCAATAAACCTAAAACAACCAGTTACATTCTTAGTTCTTTTTCTTACTTATCAGCTAAGTTGCGGAATGCGCTACCTGATTTTATCCGTACCACTGAGTTTACTGATTTTAAAAGAGAATCCAGGCCCGCATTTTGTACAGCGGCATTTCTTTTTCATTAACATATCTTTAAATATGATGTATTCAGTTATGTGTCTTCATATGCTATGTAGTTTAGCTGCAAATGTAATGTCTCGAAGATATTAGCTCTTGTAGTTATTCTGAATTTCGAGACGAAATAAACTTTAAGCATGCGTGCATGTTACCTTTAGCAGGGCGCATGCGTACACTTTGTAATCTGCGACTCCTGTGCTTACCATATGAGAGATAAAATGACTGTTCTCGTGAATATATAAGCCATCGAAATTGTACGCTAAATTGTAATGACAAGGGCGGTCTGGAACTATGAGTAGGCGTGGGATTTGTCACATATGGTTTAGGGGCCGACATATCTCTCCCTCAATGCCGTACCGGGAGGCAAGGTCGGTAGCAGAAAGCAGCGAAGGGCCAACTGCGTCAAAAGCGATCGCACGGGCCGAAATCCCGGGATGACTCGTTTGGTACGACGCTCCAGCGCCACGTCTGGAGGTACTGCATTTTTCTTTCTTGTTCAAACATTCCGTCAGCGCATCCGTAAATGTTCAGGCTCTCCGATGCCTACCTAGCCTACCGAAAAAAATAAGATGGATTGCTGTTTTTTTTTTCTACAAGGAATTGACCTTGCAGTTGATTCTACATGCATAAACGTAACGTAAGAACCACGCGTGTCTGGTCTTCTCGAGACAGAGGTGAGAGATGGTTTCATGCGGACTGGCACGCCTAAAATGCTCTGTTGTAAACATGGCGGTTCGCGAGTGAAGTTGTCTCTCTGGCCTTTCTGTGGACGCCGGAATTCCAGAACGTACCGATACAATTTGGGCAAGTTTTGAAAGCTAAAATCTTTAATCGGTGCTGTATTTTGCTGGTAGGACTGGGTGACCCGACACTTATAAAAAATTGATAAAATGAGAATCGGGGGGCTTCCCTTGTCATGAAATGGCAGAATTAACCAGAATTCTTTTTGGGCATAAAGGAGGCAACTGCCCCTGAGAAGCACGCGGAGACTAACCCTTATCAAATGGCTAAAGCGCGGCCGGAGGAAAAATTAGTGAGAAGAAGATTTCTACTCAGCCACATACTAAGGAGTAGCCCTGGTGTGGCTGTTAACGTAGACTTTTGATTTCTGAACAAGTTTTTATTATAGGAAATTCGCCACCAAGTAACGCTTTTTTTCGCTGTTATCCTCGTGGCAAAAAACTGGCCTTTCCTTATTTCTTGTCAAAGAAACGGTATAATGTAACTAAGAGAATTCTGAGATTTATATTTGCAAATTACCTGTGCCCTTACCTCTTAAGTCAAATCCTACATCTCTACGCAATAAGCGCATTCAAAATGTTCTTATGCATGATCTTCGCGGAAATTACGTTCTGTCCCTCAATAAACCTAAAACAACCAGATACATTCCTAGTTCTTTTTCTTACGTATCAGCTAAGTTGCGGAATGCGCTACCTGATTTTATCCGTACCGCTGAGTTTACTGATTTTAAAAGAGAACCCAGGACCGCATTTTGTACAGCGGCTTTTCTTTTTCATTAACATATCTTTGAATATGATGTATTTAGTTATGTGTCCGTATATGCTATGTAGTTTAGCTGCAAAGATATTAGCTCTTGTAGTTATTCTGAAATTCGAGACGAAATAAACTTTAAGCATGTGTGCATGTTACCTTAAGCAGGGCGCATGCGTACACTTTGTAATCTGCGACTCCTGTGCTTACTATATGAGAGATAAAATGACTGTTCTCGTGAATATATAAGCGATGGAGATCTTACGCTAAATTGTAATGACAAGGGCGGTCTGGAGCTGTGATTAGGCGTGGGATTTGTCATATATGGGTGAGGGGCCGACATATCTCACCCTCAATGCCGTACCGGGAGGGAAGGTCGGAGTAGCAGAAAGCAGCGAAGGGTCAACTGCGTCCAAAAGCGATCGCGCGGGCCGAGATCCCGGGATGACTCGTTTGGTAGGACGCTCCAGCGCCACGTCTGGAGGTACTGCATTTTTTCTCTTGCTCAAACATTCCGTCAGCGCACCCGTAAATGTTCAGGCTCTCCGATGCCTAGCCTACTGAAAAAAATAAGATGGATTGCTGGTTTTTTTTTTTTTTTACAAGGAATTGACTTTGCAGTTGATTCTACATGCATAAACGTAACGTTAGAAGGGCGCGTGTCTGGTCTTCTCGAGACAGAGGTGAGAGATGGTTTCATGCGGACTGGCACGCCTAAAATGCTCTGTTGTAAACATGGCGGTTCGCGAGTGAAGTTGTCTCTCTGGCCTTTCTGTGGACGAATTCCAGGACCTACCGATACAATTTGGGCAAATTTTGAAAGCTAAAATCTTCAATCGGTGCTGTATTTTGCTGGTAGGACTGGGTGACCCGACACTTTTAAAAAATCGATGAAATGAGAATCGGAGGGCTTGCCTTGTCATGGAATGGCAGAATTACCCAGAATTCTTTTTGGGCGTGAAGGAGGCAACTGCCCCTGAGAAGCACGCGGAGACTAACCCTTATCAAATGGCTAAAGCGCGGCCGGAGGAAAAATTAGTGAGAAGAAGATTTCTACTCAGCCACATACTAAGGAGTAGCCCTGGTGTGGCTGTTAACGTAGACTTTTGATTTCTGAACAAGTTTTTATTATAGGAAATTCGCCACCAAGTAACGCTTTTTTTTCGCTGTTATCCTCGTGGCAAAAAACTGGCCTTTCCTTATTTCTTGTCAAAGAAACGGTATAATGTAAGTAAGAGAATTCTGAGATTCATATTTTCAAATTACCTGTCCCCCTACCTCTTAGGTCAAATCCTACATCTCTACGCAAAAAGCGCATTCAAAATATTCTTATGCATGATCTTCGCGGAAATTACGTTCTGTCCCTCAATAAACCTAAAACAACCAGTTACATTCTTAGTTCTTTTTCTTACGTATCAGCTAAGTTGCGGAATGCGCTACCTGATTTTATCCGTACCACTGAGTTTACTGGTTTTAAAAGAGAATCCAGGCCCGCATTTTGTACAGCGGCTTTTCTTTTTCATTAACTTATCTATAAATATGATGTATTTAGTTATGTGTCTTTATATGCTATGTAGTTTAGCTGCAAATGTAATGTCTCGAAGATATTAACTCTTGTAGTTATTCTGAAATTCGAGACGAAATAACCTTTAAGCATGCGTGCATGTTACCTTTAGCAGAGCGCATGCGTACACTTTGTAATCTGCGACTCCTGTGCTTACCATATGAGAGATAAAATGACTGTTCTCGTGAATATATAAGCCATCGAAATCGTACGCTAAATTGTAATGACAAGGGCGGTCTGGAGCTGTGAGTAGGCGTGGGATTTGTCACATATGGTTTCGGGGCCGACATATCTCTCCCTCAATGCCGTACCGGGAGGCAAGGTCGGTAGTAGAAAGCAGCGAAGGGCCAACTGCGTCTAAAAGCGATCGCACGGGCCGAAATCCCGGGATGACTCGTTTGGTACGACGCTCCAGCGCCACGTCTGGAGGTACTGCATTTTTCTTTCTTGTTCAAACATTCCGTCAGCGCATCCGTAAATGTTCAGGCTCACCGATGCCTACCTAGCCTACCGAAAAAAATAAGATGGATTGCTGTTTTTTTTTTTTTTTACAAGGAATTGACTTTGCAGTTGATTCTACATGCATAAACGTAACGTAAGAACCGCGCGTGTCTGGTCTTCTCGAGACAGAGGTGAGAGAGGGTTTCATGCGGACTGGCACGCCTAAAATGCTCTGTTGTAAACATGGCGGTTCACGAGTGAAGTTGTCTCTCTGGCCTTTCTGTGGACGAATTCCAGGACCTACCGATACAATTTGGGCAAATTTTGAAAGCTAAAATCTTCAATCGGTGCTGTATTTTGCTGGTAGGACTGGGTGACGCGACACTTTAAAAAAATCGATGAAATGAGAATCGGGGGGTTGCCTTATCATTGAATGGCAGAATTACCCAGAATTCCTTTTGGGCATGAAGGAGGCAACTGCTCCTGAGAAGCACGCGGAGACTAACCCTTATCAAATGGCTAAAGCGCGGCCGGAGGAAAAATTAGTGAGAAGAAGATTTCTACTCTGCCACATACTAAGGAGTAGCCCTGGTGTGGCTGTTAACGTAGACTTTTGATTTCTGAACAAGTTTTTATTATAGGAAATTCGCCACCAAGTAACGCTTTTTTTTCGCTGTTATCCTCGTGGCAAAAAACTGGCCTTTCCTTATTTCTTGCCAAAGAAACGGTATAATGTAACTAAGAGAATTCTGAGATTCATATTTTCAAATTACCTGTCCCCTTACCTCTTAGGTCAAATCCTACATCTCTACGCAATAAGCGCATTCAAAATATTCTTATGCATGATCTTCGCGGAAATTACGTTCTGTCCCTCAATAAACCTAAAACAACCAGTTACATTCTTAGTTCTTTTTCTTACTTATCAGCTAAGTTGCGGAATGCGCTACCTGATTTTATCCGTACCACTGAGTTTACTGATTTTAAAAGAGAATCCAGGCCCGCATTTTGTACAGCGGCATTTCTTTTTCATTAACATATCTTTAAATATGATGTATTCAGTTATGTGTCTTCATATGCTATGTAGTTTAGCTGCAAATGTAATGTCTCGAAGATATTAGCTCTTGTAGTTATTCTGAATTTCGAGACGAAATAAACTTTAAGCATGCGTGCATGTTACCTTTAGCAGGGCGCATGCGTACACTTTGTAATCTGCGACTCCTGTGCTTACCATATGAGAGATAAAATGACTGTTCTCGTGAATATATAAGCCATCGAAATTGTACGCTAAATTGTAATGACAAGGGCGGTCTGGAACTATGAGTAGGCGTGGGATTTGTCACATATGGTTTAGGGGCCGACATATCTCTCCCTCAATGCCGTACCGGGAGGCAAGGTCGGTAGCAGAAAGCAGCGAAGGGCCAACTGCGTCAAAAGCGATCGCACGGGCCGAAATCCCGGGATGACTCGTTTGGTACGACGCTCCAGCGCCACGTCTGGAGGTACTGCATTTTTCTTTCTTGTTCAAACATTCCGTCAGCGCATCCGTAAATGTTCAGGCTCTCCGATGCCTACCTAGCCTACCGAAAAAAATAAGATGGATTGCTGTTTTTTTTTTCTACAAGGAATTGACCTTGCAGTTGATTCTACATGCATAAACGTAACGTAAGAACCACGCGTGTCTGGTCTTCTCGAGACAGAGGTGAGAGATGGTTTCATGCGGACTGGCACGCCTAAAATGCTCTGTTGTAAACATGGCGGTTCGCGAGTGAAGTTGTCTCTCTGGCCTTTCTGTGGACGCCGGAATTCCAGAACGTACCGATACAATTTGGGCAAGTTTTGAAAGCTAAAATCTTTAATCGGTGCTGTATTTTGCTGGTAGGACTGGGTGACCCGACACTTATAAAAAATTGATAAAATGAGAATCGGGGGGCTTCCCTTGTCATGAAATGGCAGAATTAACCAGAATTCTTTTTGGGCATAAAGGAGGCAACTGCCCCTGAGAAGCACGCGGAGACTAACCCTTATCAAATGGCTAAAGCGCGGCCGGAGGAAAAATTAGTGAGAAGAAGATTTCTACTCAGCCACATACTAAGGAGTAGCCCTGGTGTGGCTGTTAACGTAGACTTTTGATTTCTGAACAAGTTTTTATTATAGGAAATTCGCCACCAAGTAACGCTTTTTTTCGCTGTTATCCTCGTGGCAAAAAACTGGCCTTTCCTTATTTCTTGTCAAAGAAACGGTATAATGTAACTAAGAGAATTCTGAGATTTATATTTGCAAATTACCTGTGCCCTTACCTCTTAAGTCAAATCCTACATCTCTACGCAATAAGCGCATTCAAAATGTTCTTATGCATGATCTTCGCGGAAATTACGTTCTGTCCCTCAATAAACCTAAAACAACCAGATACATTCCTAGTTCTTTTTCTTACGTATCAGCTAAGTTGCGGAATGCGCTACCTGATTTTATCCGTACCGCTGAGTTTACTGATTTTAAAAGAGAACCCAGGACCGCATTTTGTACAGCGGCTTTTCTTTTTCATTAACATATCTTTGAATATGATGTATTTAGTTATGTGTCCGTATATGCTATGTAGTTTAGCTGCAAAGATATTAGCTCTTGTAGTTATTCTGAAATTCGAGACGAAATAAACTTTAAGCATGTGTGCATGTTACCTTAAGCAGGGCGCATGCGTACACTTTGTAATCTGCGACTCCTGTGCTTACTATATGAGAGATAAAATGACTGTTCTCGTGAATATATAAGCGATGGAGATCTTACGCTAAATTGTAATGACAAGGGCGGTCTGGAGCTGTGATTAGGCGTGGGATTTGTCATATATGGGTGAGGGGCCGACATATCTCACCCTCAATGCCGTACCGGGAGGGAAGGTCGGAGTAGCAGAAAGCAGCGAAGGGTCAACTGCGTCCAAAAGCGATCGCGCGGGCCGAGATCCCGGGATGACTCGTTTGGTAGGACGCTCCAGCGCCACGTCTGGAGGTACTGCATTTTTTCTCTTGCTCAAACATTCCGTCAGCGCACCCGTAAATGTTCAGGCTCTCCGATGCCTAGCCTACTGAAAAAAATAAGATGGATTGCTGGTTTTTTTTTTTTTTACAAGGAATTGACTTTGCAGTTGATTCTACATGCATAAACGTAACGTTAGAAGGGCGCGTGTCTGGTCTTCTCGAGACAGAGGTGAGAGATGGTTTCATGCGGACTGGCACGCCTAAAATGCTCTGTTGTAAACATGGCGGTTCGCGAGTGAAGTTGTCTCTCTGGCCTTTCTGTGGACGAATTCCAGGACCTACCGATACAATTTGGGCAAATTTTGAAAGCTAAAATCTTCAATCGGTGCTGTATTTTGCTGGTAGGACTGGGTGACCCGACACTTTTAAAAAATCGATGAAATGAGAATCGGAGGGCTTGCCTTGTCATGGAATGGCAGAATTACCCAGAATTCTTTTTGGGCGTGAAGGAGGCAACTGCCCCTGAGAAGCACGCGGAGACTAACCCTTATCAAATGGCTAAAGCGCGGCCGGAGGAAAAATTAGTGAGAAGAAGATTTCTACTCAGCCACATACTAAGGAGTAGCCCTGGTGTGGCTGTTAACGTAGACTTTTGATTTCTGAACAAGTTTTTATTATAGGAAATTCGCCACCAAGTAACGCTTTTTTTTCGCTGTTATCCTCGTGGCAAAAAACTGGCCTTTCCTTATTTCTTGTCAAAGAAACGGTATAATGTAAGTAAGAGAATTCTGAGATTCATATTTTCAAATTACCTGTCCCCCTACCTCTTAGGTCAAATCCTACATCTCTACGCAAAAAGCGCATTCAAAATATTCTTATGCATGATCTTCGCGGAAATTACGTTCTGTCCCTCAATAAACCTAAAACAACCAGTTACATTCTTAGTTCTTTTTCTTACGTATCAGCTAAGTTGCGGAATGCGCTACCTGATTTTATCCGTACCACTGAGTTTACTGGTTTTAAAAGAGAATCCAGGCCCGCATTTTGTACAGCGGCTTTTCTTTTTCATTAACTTATCTATAAATATGATGTATTTAGTTATGTGTCTTTATATGCTATGTAGTTTAGCTGCAAATGTAATGTCTCGAAGATATTAACTCTTGTAGTTATTCTGAAATTCGAGACGAAATAACCTTTAAGCATGCGTGCATGTTACCTTTAGCAGAGCGCATGCGTACACTTTGTAATCTGCGACTCCTGTGCTTACCATATGAGAGATAAAATGACTGTTCTCGTGAATATATAAGCCATCGAAATCGTACGCTAAATTGTAATGACAAGGGCGGTCTGGAGCTGTGAGTAGGCGTGGGATTTGTCACATATGGTTTCGGGGCCGACATATCTCTCCCTCAATGCCGTACCGGGAGGCAAGGTCGGTAGTAGAAAGCAGCGAAGGGCCAACTGCGTCTAAAAGCGATCGCACGGGCCGAAATCCCGGGATGACTCGTTTGGTACGACGCTCCAGCGCCACGTCTGGAGGTACTGCATTTTTCTTTCTTGTTCAAACATTCCGTCAGCGCATCCGTAAATGTTCAGGCTCACCGATGCCTACCTAGCCTACCGAAAAAAATAAGATGGATTGCTGTTTTTTTTTTTTTTTACAAGGAATTGACTTTGCAGTTGATTCTACATGCATAAACGTAACGTAAGAACCGCGCGTGTCTGGTCTTCTCGAGACAGAGGTGAGAGAGGGTTTCATGCGGACTGGCACGCCTAAAATGCTCTGTTGTAAACATGGCGGTTCACGAGTGAAGTTGTCTCTCTGGCCTTTCTGTGGACGAATTCCAGGACCTACCGATACAATTTGGGCAAATTTTGAAAGCTAAAATCTTCAATCGGTGCTGTATTTTGCTGGTAGGACTGGGTGACGCGACACTTTAAAAAAATCGATGAAATGAGAATCGGGGGGTTGCCTTATCATTGAATGGCAGAATTACCCAGAATTCCTTTTGGGCATGAAGGAGGCAACTGCTCCTGAGAAGCACGCGGAGACTAACCCTTATCAAATGGCTAAAGCGCGGCCGGAGGAAAAATTAGTGAGAAGAAGATTTCTACTCTGCCACATACTAAGGAGTAGCCCTGGTGTGGCTGTTAACGTAGACTTTTGATTTCTGAACAAGTTTTTATTATAGGAAATTCGCCACCAAGTAACGCTTTTTTTTCGCTGTTATCCTCGTGGCAAAAAACTGGCCTTTCCTTATTTCTTGCCAAAGAAACGGTATAATGTAACTAAGAGAATTCTGAGATTCATATTTTCAAATTACCTGTCCCCTTACCTCTTAGGTCAAATCCTACATCTCTACGCAATAAGCGCATTCAAAATATTCTTATGCATGATCTTCGCGGAAATTACGTTCTGTCCCTCAATAAACCTAAAACAACCAGTTACATTCTTAGTTCTTTTTCTTACTTATCAGCTAAGTTGCGGAATGCGCTACCTGATTTTATCCGTACCACTGAGTTTACTGATTTTAAAAGAGAATCCAGGCCCGCATTTTGTACAGCGGCATTTCTTTTTCATTAACATATCTTTAAATATGATGTATTCAGTTATGTGTCTTCATATGCTATGTAGTTTAGCTGCAAATGTAATGTCTCGAAGATATTAGCTCTTGTAGTTATTCTGAATTTCGAGACGAAATAAACTTTAAGCATGCGTGCATGTTACCTTTAGCAGGGCGCATGCGTACACTTTGTAATCTGCGACTCCTGTGCTTACCATATGAGAGATAAAATGACTGTTCTCGTGAATATATAAGCCATCGAAATTGTACGCTAAATTGTAATGACAAGGGCGGTCTGGAACTATGAGTAGGCGTGGGATTTGTCACATATGGTTTAGGGGCCGACATATCTCTCCCTCAATGCCGTACCGGGAGGCAAGGTCGGTAGCAGAAAGCAGCGAAGGGCCAACTGCGTCAAAAGCGATCGCACGGGCCGAAATCCCGGGATGACTCGTTTGGTACGACGCTCCAGCGCCACGTCTGGAGGTACTGCATTTTTCTTTCTTGTTCAAACATTCCGTCAGCGCATCCGTAAATGTTCAGGCTCTCCGATGCCTACCTAGCCTACCGAAAAAAATAAGATGGATTGCTGTTTTTTTTTTCTACAAGGAATTGACCTTGCAGTTGATTCTACATGCATAAACGTAACGTAAGAACCACGCGTGTCTGGTCTTCTCGAGACAGAGGTGAGAGATGGTTTCATGCGGACTGGCACGCCTAAAATGCTCTGTTGTAAACATGGCGGTTCGCGAGTGAAGTTGTCTCTCTGGCCTTTCTGTGGACGCCGGAATTCCAGAACGTACCGATACAATTTGGGCAAGTTTTGAAAGCTAAAATCTTTAATCGGTGCTGTATTTTGCTGGTAGGACTGGGTGACCCGACACTTATAAAAAATTGATAAAATGAGAATCGGGGGGCTTCCCTTGTCATGAAATGGCAGAATTAACCAGAATTCTTTTTGGGCATAAAGGAGGCAACTGCCCCTGAGAAGCACGCGGAGACTAACCCTTATCAAATGGCTAAAGCGCGGCCGGAGGAAAAATTAGTGAGAAGAAGATTTCTACTCAGCCACATACTAAGGAGTAGCCCTGGTGTGGCTGTTAACGTAGACTTTTGATTTCTGAACAAGTTTTTATTATAGGAAATTCGCCACCAAGTAACGCTTTTTTTCGCTGTTATCCTCGTGGCAAAAAACTGGCCTTTCCTTATTTCTTGTCAAAGAAACGGTATAATGTAACTAAGAGAATTCTGAGATTTATATTTGCAAATTACCTGTGCCCTTACCTCTTAAGTCAAATCCTACATCTCTACACAATAAGCGCATTCAAAATGTTCTTATGCATGATCTTCGCGGAAATTACGTTCTGTCCCTCAATAAACCTAAAACAACCAGATACATTCCTAGTTCTTTTTCTTACGTATCAGCTAAGTTGCGGAATGCGCTACCTGATTTTATCCGTACCGCTGAGTTTACTGATTTTAAAAGAGAACCCAGGACCGCATTTTGTACAGCGGCTTTTCTTTTTCATTAACATATCTTTGAATATGATGTATTTAGTTATGTGTCCGTATATGCTATGTAGTTTAGCTGCAAAGATATTAGCTCTTGTAGTTATTCTGAAATTCGAGACGAAATAAACTTTAAGCATGTGTGCATGTTACCTTAAGCAGGGCGCATGCGTACACTTTGTAATCTGCGACTCCTGTGCTTACTATATGAGAGATAAAATGACTGTTCTCGTGAATATATAAGCGATGGAGATCTTACGCTAAATTGTAATGACAAGGGCGGTCTGGAGCTGTGATTAGGCGTGGGATTTGTCATATATGGGTGAGGGGCCGACATATCTCACCCTCAATGCCGTACCGGGAGGGAAGGTCGGAGTAGCAGAAAGCAGCGAAGGGTCAACTGCGTCCAAAAGCGATCGCGCGGGCCGAGATCCCGGGATGACTCGTTTGGTAGGACGCTCCAGCGCCACGTCTGGAGGTACTGCATTTTTTCTCTTGCTCAAACATTCCGTCAGCGCACCCGTAAATGTTCAGGCTCTGCGATGCCTAGCCTACTGAAAAAAATAAGATGGATTGCTGGTTTTTTTTTTTTTTTACAAGGAATTGACTTTGCAGTTGATTCTACATGCATAAACGTAACGTTAGAAGGGCGCGTGTCTGGTCTTCTCGAGACAGAGGTGAGAGATGGTTTCATGCGGACTGGCACGCCTAAAATGCTCTGTTGTAAACATGGTGGCTCACGAGTGAAGTTGTCTCTCTGGCCTTTCTGTGGACGATTTCCAGGACCTACCAATACAATTTGGGCAAGTTTTGATAGCTAAAATCTTCAATCGGTGCTGTATTTTTCTGGTAAGACTGGGTGACCCGACATTTATAAAAAATCAATGAAATGAGAATTGGGGAGCTTCCCTTATGATGGAATGGCAGAATTACCCAGAATTCTTCTCGGGCATTAAGGAGGCAACTGCCTGAGAAGCACGCGAAGACTGGCCCTCATGAAATGGCTAAAGCACGGCCGGAGGAAAAATTAGTGAGAAGAAGATTTCTACTCAGCCACATACTAAGGAGTAGCCCTGGTGTGTACTGTTAACGTAGACTTTTGACTTTTGAAGAAGTTTTTATTGTTAGGAAATTCGCGACCAAGTATCGCTTTTTTTTTTCGCAGTTATCCTCGTAGCAAAAAACTGGATTTTCCTTATTTCTTGTCAGTCAAGGAAACGTTACAATGTAACTAAGAGAATTCTGAGATTTATATTTGCAAATTACCTGTCCCCTTAACACTTACGTCTGAAATTCCAACCTAAGAAGTTTTGGAAGTACATCAAATCCAGGCCGCAGCAAGATTGTGTTGGTATTCCAGCTCTTCGATCTGAAAGTGGAACCCTGTCCGACCCCAAAGAAAAGGCAGAAACCTTAAATAACTACTTTAAATCTGTTTTAAAACAAATGCGCCAAACGATACCCTTCTCACCTTGGCTCCGAAAGACATACCAGCCATTGGAAACATGTGTGTGGCTGTGAACGGAATCGTTTAGCAACTAAATCTTCTGAAACCTAACAAGGCTTGTGGCCCAGATAAAGTCTCTGCTCGTATACTTAAGCTAGCAACTGAAGAAACAGCCGTAATTTTGCGGGAAATCTTTCAGCAATCCCTGGATTCAGGTGAGGTAGCTTGTGACTGGAAACATGCTATGGTTGCCCCTATACACAAGAGAGACTCACGATCATCTCCTACCAACTATAGGCCAATTTCCCTGACCTGCATATCATGCAAGTTGCTCGAGCACATTGTAGCAAGTCATATAATGAAACATGTGGATACGTACGACCTTTTATCCCCTTTCCAGCACGGTTTTAGAGCTCGTTTCTCTTGTGAGACTCAGCTTCTCCTCACATATAACGACCTGGCCCGCGCCTTGGATAAAAAGTTGCAAACGGATCTCATCCTTTTGGATTTTTCCATGGCCTTCGATTCTGTTTCCCACTCGGGTTTATTTATCAAGCTTCAACACTACGCGATTGACGGCCAAGTGTTCCACTGGTTGAAGGACTTCCTAGCGAACAGAACACAATCCGTTGTACTCGATGGTCAGCAGTCTCGCTTGCTGTTCCGTTACCTCGGGTATTCCACAGGGGTCAGTGATAGGGCCCCTGTTATTCATTCTTTTCATAAATGACATTCCCGATGGCATCTCTGGTAAATTAAGACTTTTTGCGGACGACTGTGCTCTCTGGTCCACTATATTGAAACTTGACTTCAATCCATCGAAGTGCTGCGTGCTGCGTATCGCCAACAAGAAGGCGGTCTCTACCATGCACCAAGACTAGACTCCACCAGAATCATGAGCTGCTATGTAAAAGGTATAATTTTCTTATATATTACAGTCAACGCGCTTCACGCATGAACGCTCGGCTACGTAAGGTTCCACTTTTCAGGTGAATGGTTCGTGAATGAAATTGATTGACATGCCTTCGCCACGAGATTGAAAGATAAGGATCACGTTTCAAATAATCGAATCATTCAGTTGAAGATTTCGCGCTCGTACGATTGAAAATGGCGGAAATTCTGAAAAGATAAAGATTGAGGGCAACAGCAACGCTCTTGCGTTTGTTGAGCGAACACAACCTTATCTAAGCAAAACGCTTAAAGAAATAAGACAGGACATCGTTTCCGAAGTAGGAGAATTGTTCCCACGCGAAAACAACTGCACTCGGCCGAAAAATAATTTGAAAATAGTTTTCATCAGTAATAACTGCAGATTTCTTATTTTCAATTTTACCACGAGTTTTTTACTACTTTTAATTTGATTTACAATTGTGCAATTGAAGGTTCGAAGAATCATTTCATAATTGAAAAATCAAATCGGTGAATGAAATATTTGCGTTCGAGAACCCATACTAATCGGGTCAATCCCGCGGGTTTATGTCCCGCGATTTTCCGATGCCATAAAATTTCACGGTTTGGACGAGTTTGGACTGGCTGGCTGCGTGGCACATATGGCCTCGATTTCATGTGAAATTTTTTGACCGCTGGGAACTGGTATCTTGAACGTGCAGTTAAATTATTCATGTTTTGGCATTGCGGTAACTGTTTCCTCAA
>NC_090877.1:34350642-34355642 GCF_036669935.1 Montipora foliosa | reverse complement strand
GATCAAATCTCCCATTGCTGTGACCCTTTTACTTCGGTAGCCATCTTGATTTTTACGAAGACACAAGTTTGCTTCAAAAGAAGGGAAATATGAAACGATTTTAATTGCAATGAACTCGTGCATGAAAGTTTCCCATGAAAGATGCACCAATCAGACTTTAAGCGTAGTATACTCTTCCATGCAGTGAACTTATAAGTGTGCCGCACGCACGGGGCATGAAGGAAAAGCAGGTCACAGTTCAGCAGCAATACTTGAAAACCTAAAACTATCACAGGGACTAACCTTAAGCGTAAACAGTGCCTTTAGTCGTAATTAGGGTTACGGTTAGCATTATTAAAGGGATGGGTTGTTTCAAGAGTAGTAAAACAGGGATCTCTTAACGGTAACCTACAAGTGTAAGTTCGATTGTAGGTGCTCGGCGCGGCACGTGTATATAATTACGTATCATTGTTATGTAAATAGTCAGCCAGAATTCAAAATAAATATCATTTTCAAGGTGTGAATTAGCGACTTGACACGTTAGCTCAGTGGTAAAGAACAGGGACAAGTAATCCATAGGTTTACAATGGGTCAGAGTTCAAGGCAAGCTGCGAGTGACATATCGTGGGATAAAATGGTAGAAAAAGCCGAGCGGGATCTGGAAATAAAAACAAGACGAAGGGATAGAAAGGGGAAAGCTGGGACAAAAACGAGTAACGGTGTGGGCGATGAAGGGAAGGAAGAGAGAGAGGGAGGGAGAGAAAAAATGAGATCCGTTTTTATTCATCCCGTAAGTACAAATTACCCATGTATATATTCGTTTCTCTTGGGTATACGTATTGTTCTACAAAACAATAGCGCGAATGAATAATTAATTTATTCTGCATGCATAATGAAGTAGGGACCTGTACGGAAATCATTTCCAGAAATTTAGCTGGCTGGCGAAATTATGTGTAGTATAGTCAGTTGCACTATTTTCAGAGATCTTTTTGCACGCAGATACAAAACTGCGAACGGAAACTTCTTATATCTTTGAAAACATACCTTGTAGCTTGACGTGTGTTGAAAAAAAAGTAAAGTTAATCTAACAGACCGCTTTTGAAAGTGAAAAGGTATAAGTCGCATGTAATAACAAACAGATTTTACTTGGTATATTCTTCAACGAAAATTTGAATCTTCTTACCTAAAGAACAAGTGCAAGCAGACTAATTGATAAGTGTTTGGAATGTATCGTTCAAATTTGCTTCGTTTTTACAACGAAATACATGCAGAATCGTGAATTGTAAGTGTCTGGGACATAGGGCAACATACTGTAAATTTTAATACCTGACGTGTTTACAGTTTACTGGTCGGTGGTGATATGATTTTCAATTTCCAACCATAAAGTTTTTTAAAAGCTGACAAGACATAAATGATTTGCACGAAAATTAATGCAGCCAGCTTGGTGACTTTTCAACTAGTTTTTGGTAGATACATGTACAGGTGTACCTTTTCTTTTCGGCCTGATTATGCAGATTTTTCAGCCAGAATGAAAATTGCATGGAAGACATTTCTTCGTGTGTCTCATGTTGAAATTCATAATTTCACTGGTTTAAGCAATTATAAGAATACTGCGTGTTTGTTTATTTGTTATATCATTATTTTGTTTGTTTAATATAGACCATATTCATAAATGGCAGTGAAGTAATTATTCTTTTGTCTTTATGCTAATCATCCTAACTAGCCTCGTAAACACGAGCAAAATTCAAAAGAATTTTTGTTCCAAAGTGAGGCTAGTTATGATGATTAGCACAAAGACAAAAGAATAATTTCTTGACCGCTATTTAGGAATACGGTCTATATTCCAGGAGTTCAATTATCTTTATTATTTAGAATATACCGGTATATTCATCACAAACAAAGGGGCTTATTAATATTTAATACCCAGGCTATGACAATCCAGCACGTAATAAGCCTCAAGCTTTCATGTTTAGAAACCAATCAGTTAGATTAGGATAGAGTATAGAGTGGCTCTGGGACAAAAGTCAGTAGAGAAATGGGGTACTTTTTTTGCATACTACGCAAGTGATTTTTGTTATGAAAGTTAAAAGTTTTCCTACAAGATTCGATAATGCATGGATAACCACATTAAATCATAATTTGCAGAGTCATTTCTTGTTGTCGAGGACCTCGCGTCGATTAGCATCCATTTTGGTAAGTTGCTCACTGTTTCTCATTTCTTTATAACACTAACAAGTACTAATTTATGTGTAATAAACCAGTTCTGATTTTGCATTACTTTTTGTCAGAATTCCTTATTACTGGGTTGCCTTATAAGGCAAACCCAGTCGAGGTCTTCGTTTAGTTTGTTTGTTTTCTTTTTACTGGGTTGCCTATGGCAAACCAGTCGAGGTCTTCGTTTAGTTTGTTTGTTTTCTTTTTTTTAGTTTTTTTTTTTTTTTCCGTGTCGGTAAAAGTCTTGCCTGTCACTCCTGGTAAGTGGTGTCTTTGTGCATAGAGCCTTCTACGCGTATGTTCTTAGGATCGAGAGGGTAGTGGAACTGCGTAGATTTCTCTGGTGGACACAGTAGAACCTGCAATGGCGTCGAAAGTCATGTAACGCGAATGGCGTTTTAGTGGATCCTTAAACAAAATATACCCTTATGGAGCTCAATAATGGAAAGTCAGTTGGATAAACTAGGCAGGAAGCTCAAAAGCGACGAGTACTGGACTTCGACAACAATCGATCGCCCGTCGAGACGAAATCAAAGTGAGCTCTATTTACCTGAAGTACATGGTAATTTGACACGATTGAGTTTCTTGTCTTCACGCACGCAATGAAATAGGAAGAGGTTTTCGCCTCTAAGAGCAAATATGTTGTTAGTTTCAATAATTTTTTCGCTGGAAAAGGATTCTGTGGTATTTTCTGCCTTTGTGAATTATAATATCATGTTGTGTATTGAATTTTCGAGCTTAAGGTTGAAATGTGATATGGGAGAAGTTTTTTAGTATTGCTCTGTAAGCAGGAAGGGTTCACAGGCCTGTTGGAAGCGTGCTTGAGTTTCAACAAAATGAGCCCCAAAATCAGTGAAAACTTGTGACGCAGATGAATAGTAAAGTAGCTGCTATTTCCAAAATGATGGAATTACCTGGTGATAAATAACGTCGTACGCGTCTTGGAGAGTAAATTTTGACTTTGCATAAATAAGAGTTGGGCGATTGTGATCTTTGTTTTGACTTCGCTCATTTCATTGTCAAACTTTATAACACTTGACTGAAAAAGAAACTTACAAAAACCCGGTATCTTGCCATCATTTGACACAGATGCTTCACTGTTTGGCGAGTGAACATGCCGCGGTAACTTAATCACGGCGCCCGCTGAATTCCGGCCAAGTCACTTTCGATTTTGCAATTTACTTGAACGTAGCAAAAATCTCCCAAAATGTTTGTCGCTGATCGTAACTTTTTATATTCTATATTCACGGTTCAAAATTAATGTTGTTTTGATGTCGTAAATATTTTATTCTCGATCGACCGTTCGGGAAACTTCCTTCTGCTCTTTCTGAAAACTGTGTATCAATAGTTATTTGCTTTTTCATCAATATTTGTTTTGCATAAAGCAAGCTAACAAGATCTGTACCTTGCTGAGTTCGCATTTGTTAGAGTTAGTAGTATTTTCGGTCCGATGCTTCTGTTTTACGAGGGGAATGTTGTTTTGGTCTCCCATCCAAACACTAACCCCGCCCGGCAGGGCTTAACTTCAGTGAAACTGTCAGATGCTCAGAGGGCACACTTGTGGTAAACAGAAGTTGTGAGGGAACTTGAAAATTATCAACATGTCAGCCCAGAAGCCAATGTTTCTCGCTTCTCCTTTATTTGTTGTTCTTCAGAGACTGGAATGCTGTATTTCAATACCACACAATTCAGTGCCTTCTGATTTTCTGTAGCACGTACCACAGGCAACCCAGTGTATGCTTCACAGAAGCATCTCGTTTTTCTTTTTTTTAGTTTTTTTTTTTTTTTCCGTGTCGGTAAAAGTCTTGCCTGTCACTCCCCTGGTAAGTGGTGTCTTTGTGTATAGAGCCTTCTGGGCGTATTTTCTTAGGATCGAGAGGGTAGTGGAACTGCGTAGATTTCTCTGGTGGACACAGTAGAATCATTAACTTAGCCTGCAATGGCGTCGAAAGTCATGCAACGCGAATGGCGTTTTAGTGGATCCTTAAACAAAATATACCCTTATGGAGCTCAATAATGGAAAGTCAGTTGGATAAACTAGGCATGAATCTCAAAAGCGACGAGTACTGGACCTCGACAACAATCTATCGCCCGTCGAGACGAAATCAAAGTGAGCAGTATTTACCTGAAGTACATGGTAATTTGACACGATTGAGTTTCTTGTCTTCACGCACGCAATGAAATAGGAAGAGGTTTTCGCCTCTAAGAGCAAATATGTTGTTTGTTTCAATAAAATTTTCGCTGGAAAAGGATTCTGTGATATTTTCTGCCTTTGTGAATTATAATATCATGTTGTGTATTGAATTTTCGAGCTTAAGGTTGAAATGTGATATGGGAGAAGTTTTTTAGTATTGCTCTGTAAGCAGGAAGGGTTCACAGGCCTGTTGGAAGCGTGCTTGAGTTTCAACCAAATGAGCCCCAAAATCAGTGAAAACTTGTGACGCAGATGAATAATAAAGTAGCTGCTATTTCTCCATAGCGGCTTAACTGCAGAATACCCCGCCACTCGAACTATATTCCACGTAGCCGGCTACGCGGTACCCAGAAATAGGAATGCACAATACTGTAGAATACCCCGCCACTTGGACTTAAATTTAAAGAATATTAAATTTAAGAATATAGCACTCGTTTACTGATTAAGCCTAAGCACTCGTTTCAGTGACTAGGCCTAAGCACTCTTAAAATTTTAGCTTTCATTTTACGGTTCGGTTAACTAGACTTTTTACCGAGACCTTGAGAAGAATATAGCACTCGTTTACTGATTAAGCCTAAGCACTCGTTTCAGTGATTAGGCCTAAGCACTCGTT
>NC_090877.1:34343142-34345642 GCF_036669935.1 Montipora foliosa | reverse complement strand
TACCCCTTAACTGCCTGTAGGGAAGTTATGAAGCCAACCCGAACATGTGTGTTTTGAACATTACAGTTGGGATAGAGACAATCACATGAATTATGAGACAGGTGAAATAGCATATATTCTGTGCTGTTCATGTCAGGTAAACATCAAGTGTGTCCTACCATATGGCTGTTCACACCACATGTCCAACTTCTTGAACAGTACATTTCATGTTACGTGTAACTATGGAGACAATGTGACTTCTACTAGTGATGTCCAGTCAACGACCAGAAACAAGAATTTTATTTGTTTATCCTGCAGTCAAGGCCTCAAATATTTTAGTGCGCAACAAGCTAACACTCATTCATCAACCCTTAATGAAATGTCCTCCCCATAATGGCATGTCATCGTCTTGACATGGCCCATTTATACTCTTTGTTGATAACAAAACTCTCTCCCAGCTGGAAAATTACAATCAGTGGTGATAGAACAATCCAATTGTTATTTTCTCCTGAAAAACAATGTCAACGAGAGACAAATTTTGCTTGCTGAAACTGGCACTGTGGATGCAGTGCAAGACAGAATGTGAGAACATGGCAGGAAAGCCTTTTAGATGAAAGAGGACTGACTTCATCAAGGAAGAAATAGAAATTGCTTAAATTGAAACTGTGTATATTTGCTCCAGACATGTAATTGTTTTTGTTTTGTTTTGTTTTTTTTTCAAAAGAAAACCTTGATTAGAAAACTCTTAATTCAACCAATTTAATTCTCATTTTTTGTTGTCTCAATGTCATCACAAAGTGGAGCAAAGAAAAATAAAAATGAAACTGGTTTGACAATTTTATCACCAAAACCAAAGGGAGGGGAGGGGGAATCCTAGAAAAAGTGACAGGTGTACTCCATTCTGCCTTGACCGAAACACAATCAAAATCCATGACTCCGAACCACTTAAAATGTTCAAAACTCTTTCTTCTCGTCTCTTCTCTTTATAATTTTCTTTCTTCTCTCTTTTTCTTTATTCATTTTCTTGTATTATGTCTGTGGTGTGGCAAAAAAATAAAGTAAATAAACAACAAAAACTAACCAGATCATAGAGTTTACCTTTAATAGTACCTTTCTGGCTAAAAAGACTGTATAAAGCCAAACAAAACTTTGTTGGAAAGACTATTCTAGTTCGTTTTAAGGCTTTGTTTTAAAAATTCTGATGAGCACTCCATCGCTTTTACGTAGGAATCTCGCCCCAGGAGTATCAATGAAAATCCTCAAAGACAAGTAATGCATTTGAAGTTGAAAACAAACAATGCAAGCAAAAGAACTCTTCCTTAAGGGAGTGGGATTGGTTGGCAACACAATACAATTTTAAATGCCTCGCAGTATAACACTCAATGAAAGCTGGTTTTCACAATATTCTCTTTTCGCGAAAGAATTTCTTTTTATAGGCGGTAATAAATGCTGGCTGAAAAAAATTACAAAGTAAAACGTAGGTTTAGTTATAGTCTCTGAGTAAGTGTTTCTACTACAAATACCATAAATCGAACGCCCGATTGACTTTTTACAAAGACAAAAAAATTTAGTGGAACTTGAAAAATTGCGAGTTACCATACAGCGGGGATAATTACTGTTTGCTCACCAACCTGTTTTATCACCAAGCCAATAAGCTCAATGCTAGCTCAAGAGGCTTTTTTAATGCGAAGACATACACATTTACAAAATGTTGCCTTACCTTGATCTCGGAGAAACTACTGTGCGTTAAAAATGACGTCCGCCAAGAAGTAAATTTTCCAAATTGAAGGGCTTCGAAATAAAAAAAATTGTTGAATAAACTAACAAGAAGCCACCACATTTCGCACCGGCATTGGCCGCCATATTTCTTGTTTTGTTTTCACTTCAGAATGACAAATTCTGCTCGTGCGCAATACACAAATCCGCTGACTGATGCCTCCATGATTGCTTTGCAAGTTGTGAGAACATCGTTTGGATTCAACCTCGTTCCCAGGGTCTTCTCGGCTTTCAATATGGCGGCGGGTCTTGAGAAGACCCTGGCACACAGTGAACTAAAATGATCGCTGATTGGTGCTTTTCTCACATGAACTCTGATTGGTTTAATGGCGGCTAGGAAGGAGAGCCAGAAGAAGAACAGAATTCGTGTTTAAATCATTTTCAAAATTGTAGCTGTTCCGTAAGAAGCAGCTGCAAATTAACAAGAATAACAGTCAAAAATAATTCACCGTTTTTTCACGTTGTACGATGATCTACATCAGGCCTCGATTCAAATTAAAACTGCGTTGGCTTTTCACGACCTCTGGCATAGCGATCGCTCTATAATATAGAAGGATATAATGGTGTTTGAAAGACGTAACGGTAATTAAGTGATTTTATTTCGTACGTACCTTTACGTTTTGGTTCATTTTGGCGTCTCACAATTGTAATTCCCTGATGCGAGTATTGTTACTAGTGTTCAATGTTTTCACCATGTCAGATTGTGTTACAAATTATAAAATTGTGCAACAGGGTTCATAGATTA
>NC_090877.1:34330642-34340642 GCF_036669935.1 Montipora foliosa | reverse complement strand
TTTGGATTTCATTTAAGGACGTTCGCGCCAATTGTTTCAGCGCATCCTTACTGCGCACGCAAATGCACACGCCACGTCATACACCAGCGCGCGCGCTAAGTAATAAAACGAGAACGGATAGGGCAAAAGGCCATTGCTATAGCTTTGCCTGGATTTAACGGTCTTGGACGTTCGGTGACCCCTATTTTTCTTTCCAGAAACGGATTTTATTTACAATATTATTATCTCCACGTTGTCCAAAAATGAACAAAAAATCAATGTGGGAAGTTCAAAAAATTTCAAGATTTCTGCTCACGGGACATCAAATCCTGCCATCTTGCGGCTGCAAGGCGCGTGAAACTGTGGTCGCTAAATGCGAACTTGATCTTTAAGGGAACCTCACCAGTTGACTAAATTCACTTAATTAGTCCACCTAAACAATATTTGGCAGAAAAGATTTCACTTCAAAGATTTAATTGCAATAAATTTGGGTTTACAGACACTGGCCTTATTCGATAACGAAGCCCGATTTTGTCACATTTTGAGTGTTTTTCCGGACATGTTCTCTCCAAAACGAAGTCGGTGACCCCCCATTTTTTTTACATTTCTGACATAACTAACTTATCATCTTACAGTGGTAAAAGTTTCAGAAGAAAATCAATGTTGAAAAAATTTCGCGCGAACGTCCTTAAGACAATGTATGGGAAGTTGCTTTCCCCCCCCTGTGCCTAGCCTTTAGTTTAGTTACTACATATAGCTTTCTGTTCTTGATTTTAGTTCTTAGCAGTGATTGCAAAATTTCATTTGCTATTGTCTAGGTTTATTTATCTATGTTGACCTTTAGTCTGGCACAGCATGTGATTTGTGCCTTGAATATTTTTGCTGTTTTCCAATGAGTAATTGCTGCATTTTTGTCTACTGCTTTGTATCCTTTTAATTGCATTTGATTCCAAATGATCCGTTTGTTACCATTATTTCACAATTACTAGTTTCAATGTACTATTGTGGGATTATTGTGCAATGTGTAATTTGAAGCTCTTGCTTTTTTTAAATCCATGCTTCATATAATAGTTCTTGGATTATAACATTGTTTAGTTTGTTTACAATTTGAAGTCATTTTGCTCGTTTTGTTGGTAACTTCTTTGCCTTTTAGTTCGCAAGCATGTTTCTTCATGTATCAGCTATTTACCATAATTTTGATTGTTCTGAGCTTGTAAATAATATCAATTTACTACATTTAATCCATTGGCTTATTGTAGCTCAAATCTGTTGTTCTTGCGTTGACTGTTTTGGCCATCCTGAAATATATTACCCTCTATTCTTTCCTTACACATGAATAAAGTAAGTGATGTATTTTGATATATTTTTGTTTACATTCACTTGATCTCGATCCACGGTGTTTGCGTAGGTATAAATGATTTGTGTTAGAAAGTTATTTCCCACTAGATAATGTTTTACCGAAAGACTTGGCAGTGGATAACCACATGAAATTAAAATTTTTAGAGTTACGAAAAATGGGGAGAGACAAGAAGGAAACGCTTGCAGACAAACCCCTGCATTTTGAAAACTGGCAAGTTGACCTGTGATGCATGTCATCAGCTGTCATAAATTGACCAAGGAAATATTTGGTCTTCCATAGTGGAAATTAAACTTTATGTAAGAGAAGGTTAAAAAATTTGGCAAGGAAAATAACTGTGAGGCATAACAGGCATTTCTACACACGTGTAAATGAGCGCCTTTTCTGGGATAAAAATTATCATATTTTCAAGCATCTTAGTTTGTCTAAACATTGTCAGGATAATTGCGATGTTTCTTGCTTAGAATTTATTGAAAATGCTACCTCTTTCTATCAACTCAAAATCAGGGAGAGCTTCCATATTGAGCAGATGAAACCGGCCAAACTCAACAAACAAGTTGATCATGTCGGTTTAGCATTACACTTTTAAAATTTACCATTGTGTCAGTTACAGTATGTTTTCTATAATATCGTTGGTTTATAGTTTGAGTTTCACCTCCTGGTAAGGAACATTTAAGAGCGCCTCTCAGCAATTTTCACCTAAGACCGTGCAAGATAAAAAAATCGAAAATTGCCAAACTTTGTCACAATAAAGGACTACCAAAACCATTTTTAGAAAAATATGTTTTACTTTGTTTCGATAATTATTTTACCTGGACGGCAACTTTTTCGGTATAGGGCCTTGCGAGCGAGTGAAAACGACTCCAAAATGTCGCTTGTTTGAATTGCTCTTTTTGAAATAACGAACGAGTAACTTGAAAATCAAAACAACATGGCACAGCTAGAGTAATTCATTCACCCTTTAGCGCTCTTAACGGTACAATATACCAAAACTGGAATTTTGACCAAATTTTAAAACTTGACCTTTTTTAGGTTGATTACAGACCCTTGCAAAACAAATCTGGAATATTCTGGTTATTTCCAGAATTTTTCTTAGAATATGACAAAAACAATTTCTAGAAATTCCTAGAATAATTTACCAGTTTCCTTTTCTGGAAAATTCTAGAAAATTCTAGAATGTTAATGAAACATGCTAATTAGGGAAGAAATTGCCAGCCTTATTCCAGAATTCAAATCATAATCTGGGATCAAATCAAGTTTTTCCAGCTTTTTCCAGCTTGTTACAAATGCTGCTTTCTAGATTTTTCTAGACATTCCTGCATGCTATTAAATGAAAGCATGTGCAGATCATGTATTAATTTCCAGCTTTTTTCAAGGTCATTCCAGTTTTTCATGATTTTCCTCTGCCTTTTCCCACCAGTTAATTTTATTCCTTGATGGTTTTAGCTTTTGGTTCCTTTAAGGCAATTCAGCCATTGGTAACTTTTTAAATTTATCACAAGTAACTTTACTAAGCTTCTTACTCGAAGCAGTCAAATGCACAACAAAAACAGGCATCATTTTCTTGTCTGTATAAAGAACTACCAAAGATCATTGAATACTTTGTTTAACTATAAAGTTATTGGTCATTAGTGGTAATCAGGCAGTCATGTCTTGTACCTTCCCTTGTAGAACCAGACACTGTGTAATCTATGTAAATCCTATTTAAGAACCATATGTAAATGGTATGTTATGATATACATAAATTGGATACAGAAGCCTTATTCAAAGGCTATGTTATACGTATGCCTCATCTATATATTTTGAAAGGAAATGCTATGTTTTAGCTAGTCAAATGGAACCTTTACATAGCATATGTAAAGGCTATGTTATGGGGTTTTTGTGTCCAAAAATAAAAATGGTTTCTACATAGATTCGAAACACAAAATACACAACACATACATAATTATCATGCTCCTATAAAATAATATTCCAGCAAATCAGAAATGTGCTGGAAACTACAAAAAATCCATTTGTAGTCAAGCTATTAACAGTTATTACCATAGCTCACAGACAAAAACAATTAGACGACAGATTTTAAAGCAGTTATATATTTTTATTGCATGAACCTAAGCATTTAATTCATGCCAAAATCTTTGGATTGGGTTTTTCTTTTAAATTTAACTAGACCCTCCGTGAGGGTACACTGGGTTGCCTGTGGTACATGCACCATTCCAGACAATTTTTTTTAAGTTGGGGGGTCATTAAGACCATTTAAGGGGTCACCCAGAAGTCATACCAGCAGAGGCCCTTTGGCTCACAGGTCCTCACACGTTTGCACGATTAATTAATCATTTGTCGGAAAGAAGAAATTCCTGTCCTCTTTAGAAAAAATAGACATGCATTGCTTACATGTGGTAGTGAAGTAACACAGCAATTTATTCCATATAAAATGTCAACTGAGCTGTGTGTTGTCTTCCAGGAGATTCAAGTTGTCCTTGCGTAATATGTAGCTCTAACAGTGCACGATATTGATTTGGTATTGTCTATCATTGTAGTGCCATGATAGAAGTCTTGGGTAAATAGCCTGGGAAGACATGTGGTTACTAGCAAAGTACTGAACCCAGAAAGATTGAAGAAAATAAATGGGAAGTGAGAAACATTGGCTTCTGGGCTGACATGTTGATAATTTTCAAGCTCCCTCACATCTTCTTTCACCTCAAGTTTGACCGTGCCCTCTGAGCATCTGACAGCTTTGTAATACTAAAGTTTACTAAAGTTTACTAAATTTAATCCCTGTCCGGCGGGGTTAGTATCTGGATGGGTGACCTCAAACATATACCCCTTCGCAAAACAGAAGCATTGGACCGAAAATACTATTAACGCTAACCAATGCGAACTCAGCAAGGTACAGATTTTGTTAGCTTGCTTTATGCAAAAACAAATATTGATGCAAAAGTAAATTGATACACAGTTTTTAGAAAGAGCAGAAGGAAGTTTCCAGGACGGTCGTTCGAGAATAACATATTTACGACATGAAAACAACATTAACTTTGAACCGTGAATATAGAATATAAAAAGTTATGCTCAGCGACAAACATTTTTGGAGATCTTTGCTACGTTCAATTTTGTTATTGTACTTTTAGTTGCACAAATTAATCGCAAAATCGAAAGTGACATCGCCGGAATTCAGCGGGCGCCGTGGTTAAGTTACCACGGCATGTTTACTCGCCAAACAGTGAAGCATCTGTGTCGAATGATGGCAAGATACCGGGTTTTTGTAAGTTTCTTTTTCTGTCAAGTGTTATAAAGTTTGACAATAAATGAGCAAAGCCAAAAACAAAGATCACAATCGCCCAAACTCTTGAGGTTGACCCCGGGGTTGACCATTGTTTCTGCTGAGTCAAAAATCTACTCTCCAAGACAAGGTTATGTATCACCAGGTAATTCCATCATTTTGGAAATAGCAGCTACTTTATTATTCATCGGCGTCACAATTTTTTGCTGATGTTGGAGCTCATTTTGTTGAAACTCAAGCACGCTTCCAACAGACCTGTTTATTTTCGTGAACCTTTCCTCCTTACAAAGCAGTACTAAAAATATCCTCCCGTATCACATTTCAACCCTTAAGCTCGAAAATTCAATACACAACATGATATTATAATTCACAAAGGCAGAAAATATCACAGAATCCTTTTCCAGCGAAACATTTAATTGAAACAAACAACATAAGATGCACTAAAACTCCGTTCGCGTTGCAATGACTTTCGACGCCATTGCTGGTTAACGAGAATAACAAACTCACGAGGCAGAATGTATATTTATATTTAATTAAGTTAGCACAACAGAAAGACGCTAACCTCATTTTGACACGAAAATGCTTTACTATTGCCATAAAAACTATCCACTTAAGCTTGCATATTATAAAACATGATGAATTCATAAAGGCCACCTTTTCCAGCGAACAGTTTTTTGAAACAACATATTTGCTACTAGAGGCAAAAACCCCTTCCTATTTCATTACGTGCGTGAAGAGAAAAAACTGAGTCGTGTCAAATATGCACAATATTACAACAAACTAAAATTTCAGGATCAAACCGTTTCCATAAAGAACCTTTTCCTTGAATAATGAAGCACAAAATAGACGACAAGCTTTCTTTCAAATAATCCTTGGCTGTCACATTTCCAATTGTTTTTTTACCTGAAGACTGTGCAGAGTTGATCACAGACCACTTAAGGTGTTCGATTCGTTCTCAGTCTTTGTTGAAACCATAAGCTACCAGAGGATTTTCCATTTGGTTTCAGTGTTCTACATAACAGCACACTTGGTAAAATATTATTTTAGAAATACAGCTCACTTTGATTTCGGCTCGACGGGCAATAGATTGTTGTCGAAATCCATTACTTGTCGCTTTTGAGATTCCAGGTGTTGATTCTTCACTGCCTGCCTAGTTTATCCAACTGACTTTCCATTATTGAGCTCCATAAGGGTATATTTTGTTTAAGGATCCACTAAAACACCATTCGCGTCACATGACTTTCGACGCCATTGCAGGCTAAGTTAATGATTCTCCCGTGTCCACCAGAGAAATCTACGCATTTCCACTACCCTCTCGATCCTAAGAAAATACGCGCAGAAGGCTCTATGCACAAAGATACCACTTACCAGGGGAGTGACAGTAAGACTTTTACCGACACGAAAAAAAAATAAAATAAAATAAACGAGATGCTTCCGTGAAGCATACACTGGGTTGCCTGTGGTACGTGTTACAGAAAATCAGAAGGCACTGAATTGTGTGGTATTGAAATACAGCATTCCAGTCTCTGAAGAATAACAAATAAAAGAGAAGCGAGAAACATTGGCTTCTGGGCTGACATGTTGATAATTTTCAAGTTCCCTCACAACTTCTTTTCACCACAAGTGTGCCCTCTGAGCATCTGACAGCTGAATACTAAAGTTCACTAAAGTTCACTGAAGTTAAGCCCTGTCCGGTGGGGTTAGTGTCAGGATGGGAGACCAAAACAATAAACCCCTCGTAAAACAGAAGCATCTGACCTAAAATACTATTAACGCTAACAAATGCGAACTCAGCAAGGTACAGATTTTGCAAAACAAATATTGATGCAAAAGCAAATACACAATGTAACTATTGACACAGTTTTTAGAAAGAGCAGAAGGAAGTTTCCGGGACGGTCGATCGAGAATAAAATATTTACGACATGAAAACAACATTAATTTTGAGCCGTGAATATAGAATATAAAAAGTTACGATCAGCGACAAACATTTTGGGAAATTTTTGCTACGTTGAAATAAATCGCAAAATCGAAAGTGACATGGCCGGAATTCAGCGGGCTCTGTGATTAAGTTACCGCGGCAAGTTTACTCGCCAAACAGTGAAGCATCTGTGTCAAATGATGGCAAGATACCGTGTTTTTGTAAGTTTGTTTTTCTGTCAAGTGTTATAAAGTTTGACAATGAAATGAGCGAAGTCAAAACAAAGACCACAATCGCCCAACTCTTGTTTATGCAAAGTCAAAATTTACTGTCCCAAGATGCGTACGACGTTATTTATCACCAGGTAATTCCATCATTTTGGAAATAGCAGCTACTTTATTATTCATCGGCTTCACAATTTTTTGCTGATTTTGGAGCTCATTTTGTTGAAACTCAAGCATGCTTCCAACAGGCCTGTGAACCCTTCCTGCTTACAGGGCAATACTAAAAAACTTCTCCCATATCACATTTCAACCTTAAGCTCGAAAATTCAATACACAACACAATATTATAATTCACAAAGGCAGAAAATACCACAGAATCCTTTTCCAGCGAAAAATTTATTGAAACAAACAACATATTTGCTCTTAGAGGCGAAAACCTCTTTCTATTTCATTGCGTGCGTGAAGACAAGAAACTCAATCGTGTCAAATTACCATGTACTTTCGGCTCGACGGGCGATAGATTGTTGTCGAAGTCCATTACTTGTCGCTTTTAAGATTCCACCACCTGTATATCCAATTGACTTGCCATTATTGAGCTTCATAAGGGTATATTTTGTCCAAAGATCCACTAAAACGCCATTCGCGTTACATCACTTTCGACGCCATTGCCGGTTAAGTTAATCGTTCTACTGTGTCCACCAGAGAAATCTACGCATTTCCCACTACCCTCTCAATCCTAAGGAAATACGCGCAGAAGGCTCTATGCACAAAGACACCACTTAGCAGGGGAGTGACAGGCAAGACTTTTACTGACACGGAAAAAAAAATAAAACAAACAAACTAAACGCAGACCCCAACTGGGTTTGCCATACTGGCAACCCAGTAATAAAACAAACAAATCCCACCCACTTTCCGACTGGGACCCAGTAAAAACAAAAAAAGCTTTAAAACATTTCAGATAAACCACAGAACTACATGTATAACAAGTCTTCAAAGAGAGATCCCCAAATACATCAAACCATAACTGGTTAAGGAGACAGAATTGGCTGCTAAGCATTTTTATCTGCTGTAAAGGACCTTTCCCTGCTGTCCCATCAAAGAATTTTTTTTCAGAAGTTTCTCTTCATACTCTTTCATGGCAACTAAAAAAAATACAGTACATATACTTTAATGATGCATGTAGTGATTCTTCTAAATCGCTGATCATTTCTATTACAATTAAAGTGTGTGAAGAGTAGACTCCTAAGTTTGGGTCTCTACTTACAAACGTCCATAATAGCTTTCTCAGGCATTTTCTGCATTGATTACTCTCGTCAAAGTGACAGAAATTAGCATTTTACGAGAAGGAATCAATTGTCAGTCGTATACAATCATGTAATTTGCGGTATGAGATCTTTTTTTCTAACTTCATTATTCTTGTTAAAGGTTTATCAATTTTTTTTTACAGGGCTATAGCATTTAATTTAAGGTGGCTCCCTAGAGTTATTACGAACATCGTACTTATAGAATGAGAGTTAGAAAACGAAACTTAGTCAATTTCCCTTAAAGTTTTCCCCTGTAGAGATTTACCAGCATGGATACTGTTGAAACAAGGTATATGTTTTGGTTGTCAACTTTTGGATTAAGGCCGTTGCCATGGCAACATGTCATCTAATGACAGGCACATATTTTCCTCATTTTGGCCTAGACTCTTCGATATTTTAACTTTCCTTCAGTGAATTTTTTTCATATTTTGCCACATCATGTAAATGATATTGCCTGACATTTTGAAATGTTAAAAAGTCAGCATTGTTCAGACGGCTTTTCCAATATTCTGTAATTTGTCATTATTCTCAATATATTAAATTAGCTCTCACAGATTTTAACAAAAATAAGATATTTTATAGGATTTGTATGTGGTTACAACTGAGCCAAATTTTAAAAAATTCACCGAAGGAAACGGGAGAAAACCAGCATTTCTTTTTTTACGCTGACGTCACAAAAATCCAAAAAAACATGCGTGGTTCAGGCTTTACGCGCGAGTCTTCACATGCGCATGCGTACGGTAGCTGAAAACCTTCGTTTACTGTATCTTTCGAAGTACACGTAGAATTACGAACGGCGTCTTAACCGTTATTTCCGTAATATCTCGCCATTTATCGAAAGAAAAGATCGAAAGATTGAGTTTTTTACCTATTGCGGGATCTTTTCTTCGAAGTACTTAACTATTGTAGCCAAAAATTCGTGGCGTGTTGGAGACTCGTGGCGATGTTGATGAAGATGAGGTCAGCGGTTTGGACAGGATCGCAATCAGTCCTTCTCTTCCGTACTTGCTGTACACCATTTTCAGATCGTCAAATGACAGCGGTGGCGATGATCTAGATACTTCACGTCCTTAGCAGCGTGGGCTGCACTTACAACACCAGAATTCTCGATAATTGTTTTCAAAGAAAGTTCAAGTCGTGATTCAAAAATTATCTTCCGGAGCGCAAGTACATCTTCTACTGCGTCACGTGCTTCGAAGGATTTGGCAAACAAGAAGTTGTAGAGCGAGGATTGGTTGAGTTTTGGAAACGTGCCATCGGAATTTTGCAAACATGGCAGTTTTTTTCTGATGAATGTTTTGAACAATGTAAGAGAATCAGCAAAACAAATGTCCATTTTCTGTAATCTCTCAGTGAAATGAGTACCAGAATTTCTTAAAAGTACAGAAGTGTCAAAGATTGACGAGTTGTGACCAAGCAGAACCGTTTTGATGTTTTTGTTAGTTTGGGACTTGGCTCTGTGAATTGATGCATGCCAGATTGATCTGTAGCAGAGAGTTGACAGAGCTCAGCAGATTTAGCTCTTACTAGAGTGTCTTTTAGGGATTTTCCTTTGCGATATGAAATGAGGGGTGGCTCCTTGAAGATATTTCTCAGATATGGTTGGTTCTGTATGAGGTGCCATTTCCCCATGAGTATGTTCTTGAGGTTGGGCAACGCAGGGTGGTATTGCGTTACAAAGGGTAGTATTGTCTTACGTGCATTTTTGTTTCTCTGTTGTAGTGCTTTCTTTCTGTCAGAGAAATTGACCTCTGAGAGGTGTTTTTCCACAGTTGTAGCTGGGTAATCTCTGTTCTTGAGGCGTTCCTCATGTTCTCCTCAAAAGTAATTTCAGAGGAAATTGTTCTTAGAAGCCTTAACGCTTCTCCTTTGATAAAACCTTTTGTGACGCCTGGTGGGTGGCACGAATAGAAATTCGTGTATTGGAAGGTCTCTGTGGGC
>NC_090877.1:34320642-34328142 GCF_036669935.1 Montipora foliosa | reverse complement strand
ACCGGTACCTTTTTACTTGAGTTGTTGTAAGCATATCCTTGCGTGGATCAGCATTTAAAGAGTAAAACTAACAAAAAAAATCGTCACCACAAAAGCGTGATCATAGATGAAACGTTTGAATACAACCGCGCAAAACCTGTAAGAGCTGGACTGGTTACTGCTGACCGGGCAGAAAGATACCGGGCGGTGAAACGAGCGGGTCCGAGCAAAAAGGTGTGATGCAGTAGACTGGGGTCTACTAAAAAGCCTTTTCAAAATGGCGGCAAGTGAATTGGAAGAATTGTTTTTACAGGACATCACAGACGACTTTTTCGATTTGAACGAGGAAAAAAATTCTTCAGATGTCCCAGAGACATAGCTGATGTTAATGTAACAAACATTTTCCTTCTGTATTTGATTGGTCTCTCCTATAACCTATGGTCTTTAGGTAAATCCAAGTGTTTTGATTGGTGCTTTCTTGTTCAGAGCCATACAAGCCATTTCCATGGAAAAGGTTATAAGCCATGGTTTTTTTTACATTTTGTTTATATTCTGGTGAGTATTTTCATGACTCATGCTGTGTGTTGAAGGACCCAAAAGGCAAGTCAAAATACAAGTAACAACTTGAAAATATTAAGCTCTTACTAACCGAGCTGGAGGGCCATACTGGGGAATATTGGTTGAACATTGTGGAACTAAAGATGGAGCGCAGCGAGGTCCATACAAAAATGACCAAGGTGCAATATTCCTCAGTATGGCTTGGGCAAGCTTCGTTAGAAAGTAGTTTATCATATGGTACTCGGGCCATGGTTGTTTGTTGAATTTGTGGCTTTTCAAAAACAAAAATTACACAGCTAATGACCGCTTCCAAGGAAATGGTCGGCATGGCAAAATCCCAACCAAGAAAGAACCAATCACAATGCTTGCATTTACCTCAAAACTACTTTACCGCAGGAGGAAAAGCCGGCAGGGCAAGCAACCCCCCACCCTTAGCTAAAGGTCTAGAACTGCCACTGATTACCACAATATTTTCTGTAGTTGAATGATAATTGAGCTAATTATGTGCCTTACTGTGAGTACAATAGTTGTGCAAAGTTTAACTATGTCTTTAGAAATCAGTCATGTTCAGAGATATTATTGGCACAGGATTTGGGTAAAGTGTTTTTTATTGTCATTATTGAGAGCTTACTGAACACAGGCTGACCAGAGTGCACCTCAGGCTAAATAACATACCATCGTAGCTTACTAGTTAGTATGAAGAGTTGTATAGTTAGTGTCGAGAATTTGGTAAGCCTATTTATGGTTAGCTCTCACCAGCAGAAATAGTAACATGCTCTTTTCAAAACGAAATAGAAAATAGAGCTAAACAATAATTATGTTACCATTTGTGACTGGTGCCCCACGAAGGAGCCATATTAAATTAAAGATGAACTGTCCAAGTGAAATTAAGATTGGTTATTTAATAGCAATACATGAAGCAGCAGTTAACCTAGCAACCTTTGTAGCTTTCTTAATTGGTGTTGATAGAAGAATCCTCCTCACAAGAAGGGGTTTCTGTCCACTAACTAAAACATTCACTAATTAGCAGGTAGTTTGAGGGGAATGTTGTGCATGAATGGTGGCTGAGTTGAGGAAACATCATACACAAGAGTTAGGGTTAGTCTGTAGAATGAGGGGGAGAAATTTACAAAGCAAACTCTCAACCCCAAAATAAGGCTAACAAATGAAACAAATTCTGTGTGAAATTAAAAACTTTAATCACAGAAACAGCCAGATAGTACATGTATGAAAAACTGAATCACGTAGGAGAGATTAACAAATATTTGACCATGAAAATTATTCAGCAGACGTGGCCAGCTTGCCGGTGATGTCTCCAAAAAGGTTCGTGGTGTATGAGGCCACCTAAGCAGAAACAGCCACAAGTCAAAAAGGAACCTTGCCGAGTGCTGGAATACGTACTCGCTAGATGTAGATGTAGAAGTCCTTTAAGGCCTTTTACCGACACCTTGAAAACAATTTGAAACAGAGAGTTACTGTATTGATATGTACTAATTGATTGAGTAAAATGGCTAGATCGGACACACACTTTTTTTTCTTTTCTTTAAATAAGTCCCCAGACCCCCAAAAATAGATGCCTGTGATCCTTGAGTGTGAAAGAGTTACGCTATATTTTTTTAAGTTCTCTGTGTGGTGTTGCTAGTCAAGCCTAACAATAAATACAGTCATTGTTATTTTTTAAGGTATGTTCCAGGGCTCATACTCTTAATTATTTTATTTATGTTTTACACAGTGGAACAAAATGTGATCATATTGATCAGCCACAGGTTAGCTTATTTGTTGGGGCCAAACTGCACATGGGGCAAAGAAAACAATATGGGGTTTGCTGATTTTCCCAAGCGGGTGAAATGTTGCAAATAGTTTTAGATTATTGTTGGTAAAATTGACTGCGGCGGGGAATCCGATTCGTCGCGAGTGATTTTAAGTGAGCAAGTTTGAAGTTCTGAAACGCTGCTATATCCAAATATATCCACGTGGTTTTTTACTATGTTATGTAAAAGCTATCGATCTTAAACATATGTAAAATTTAGAGTGGAGTAATGTGGAGTACTCCTAAAAGAAGCAGCGGAACATGGCTTGGTCAGAATACCGGTCGTTTCGCCAACGTGTCAGTTCGCCAACGTATGAAGCCGTTTTTTGGTTGTGATTTTTACTGACTTCTTCAGTTTCCACGAGTGGGGCCGTTGAGATGTGAGCGCGTTTTCAGCAACTGTGCGGCGGTCTTCTCTTTCCTTTCGTACTTCTCCCGGCTGTCGAATAGCCTCGCCTGTTTTGATACTGCTTCAGTTTTTCATCGGACACAAATGCTTGGATATTGATTAGTAGAAAGAGGTTTAGATAGTTTTACTAATACTTGGAAGCTGCATATGCATAACGTTTTCGAGTTCGATTCCTTACTATAATACTTGGAAACTGCATAATGTTTTCCCAGTTTGATTCCGAATATTGCGTTATGTCTTTATCTTTACTTTAATTCTCAATAGACTGCATAATGCTTTCTCAGTTTTATTAATTTATAACTAAACAGTGATTAATACCTTCTTGTAGTCTTTTTCTTTCTTGTTGGCCATCAGGACAAACACAAGTGGGTATTGCTTTGCATATTCCCAGGATCGGATGAAAGCATTGACCGTCAGTAGCTGCTTGAATGGGTGTCGCACAAGCTTGAAGGTTCCGTCCATGTACCAGGATTTAGCCTTGGCCAGGGTATTTAGCTGCTCCTGTCTGGCGAAGATCAGATGCCTTCTCTGCTTAACTGTCAGGTCGGCTTGGAAGAAACCGGGAGGGAGACATTCCTCGACCAGTTCGAAATCCACATCTTTCAGGTGCTCGGGTCTGAGTTTCTGTCGGAGTCGGTTGGCAGCTCTAGCCACATGCGCAGGCTTAGGGAGGGCTGGACAAGGTGCAGCAGTCAGTTCATCTAACATGACCTAAAAAAAAGGAAGGAAAATTTGACTGTCTCGTCTATGAGATGCTTTTCATCAAGCAGCAATTCTAGTCTCAACACGCAGATTCCACGCAGACTGATTCCATTCACGGAAAGCTCTTTGTTTAAGAACATTCCATCACCTATTGTCGTTTTAGTATTTAAACATTTTTTATCTTTCACTTTTTTGACTTGATAATGACGTTAGCCAAACGTTGAAACGTTGTCTACAAATTTCAATTACAACTTCTTAAATTTTCTCAAATTTCAGCCTCGGTATTCTTTTAAAGAACATTATCATCGCTGAGTTCTCTAAATGTCCTCCGAGTCTCTTTCGCTAAGCTATGCTTAAAAAATGAGTGTATGGTTACCTCATCCACTATTGCTGACCCTGACTTGAACTTCTCCTCCAACACCTTACTCTTCACCCGGGAGACTATCTTGTCTGCGGTTGCTGCCCCCACCTTCACTGTATGGTTGTGATTATGCTGGCCAGCATAATCACAGTCTTTTCCAGTCTTTTCCCTATGGGACATAAGTAAACCTGTCTGTACCCTTGCAAAATGAATTTCAAGCTTTCTGTTAAGTTCTGGAAATTTCTGGAAATTTCTAGAATGTGACAGCTTTATTCCAGAATCAAATTCCAGCTTTTATTCCAGAAATTGTTTTCCAGTTTTTGCAAGTTTTGGGTTCTTTCAAAAGCTGGAAATAGCTTGAATTTGATACATCTATCATGTGCTGCCAGAAAATGACAGTTTTTTTTCCAGTATTCATTTCTTGCAGGAAACTGGAAATACATGTAAACTAGCAATAGTCTACAGCTTGTTAACAATTTTAACATTTCTCAAATGAAATAAATTTTTAGTTTATTTTAAAAATTCAACTCTTTTCAGATAAAAAGTTAAAGAAGTGTTTAGCATGCAGTTTCTTATTATGTATAAAATTTAACAAGAAAATTCCCTAGTAGAACCAGACATATGTGAAGGCTATGTAAAATTTATCATATAACTATGTTGAGCTATATAAAGGCTATTTCCTGCTCCTTACGTGCTATGTAATAACTATGTAACTTGCTACATTACATAGTTCAGTCTGTGTAAAGCATATACCATTAATATTGCAATACTCTTTAAAGGTGACATAGCTCTCTGAAATATAGCTTATGAATGTGAATGTGATATCTTTCGAGTTAATACATTCACTTAGCTTACGCAATGTCCTTTAAAGGCTCCAAACTTTGAAAATAGAAGCACTCTGTACACGGAGAAATGAAGAAGAAAACTTTTATTCCGATGTATTCAATACAAGTAGATTGTGAGAAAAACCAATGAACGGATTACCTTGTTTGATGCTCTCTGAGTCTCATAATCGGCCTTATTCCAAAAGGAACATGATGCATTACTCTCGAAAATTACACACTCCAAGTCAGCACTTAATCCTTTCAGTGAACTCTAGTATCTTTCAAATCTTGCTCCTTGTCATCTTCCGCCATCTTGGATAATACGTGAGAGACCGGACTGGGAACTAGTGAGTCCTTTTCGTTTTGGTCAGCAGTCAGGAGTAACCAGTCCCGTAGGTACGTCATGTATGGGGAATTATTATGTACCCAATACGTATTATATCATTACATACATATTATGTCACAGAGGTACACAGTGTATTCATATACAACTAACATACCTAGACACAGCTATACACAGCTATACACAGCTATATACAGCTATATAAAGCTATACACAGACATACAGGGCTATACACATTTATACATACCTATACAGGGCTATACGGAGCTATATACTGCTATACAGTACTATACATAGCTATACAGTGCTATACACAGCTATATACAGCTATACATAGCAGTACACAGCTATACAGTGCTATACACAGCTATACAGTGCTATACAGGGCTATACAGAGCTATATACAGCTTTACAGTACTATACATAGCTATAGAGTGCTATACACAGCTATATACAGCTATACATAGCAGTACACAGCTAGACAGTGCTATACACAGCTATACAGTGCTATACAGGGCTATACAGAGCTATATACAGCTATACAGTACTATACATAGATATACAGTGCTATACACAGCTATATACAGCTATACATAGCAGTACACAGCTATACAGTGCTATACACAGCTATACAGTGCTATACAGGGCTATACAGAGCTATATACAGCTATACAGTACTATACATAGCTATACAGTGCCATACACAGCTATATACAGCTATACATAGCAGTACACAGCTATACAGTGCTATACACAGCTATACAGTGCTATACAGAACTATACACAGCTATACATAGCTGTACACAGCTATACAGGGCTATACACAGCTATACAGTACTATACACAGCTATACAGTGCTATACACAGCTATACAGTGCTATACAGAACTATACACAGCTATACATAGCTGTACACAGCTATACAGTACTATACACAGCTATACAGTGCTATACAGACCTATACACAGCTATACAGTGCTATACACAGCTATACAGTGTTATACAGAACTATACACAGCTATACATAGCTGTACACAGCTATACAGGTTTATACACAGCTATACAGTACTATACACAGCTATACAGTGCTATACAGACCGATACACAGTTATACATACCTATACAGGGCTGTACTGACCTATACACAGGTATACATACCTATACAAAGCTGTACAGTACTATACACAGCTATACAGTGCTTACAGACCTATACACAGGTATACATACCTATACACAGCTATACACAGCTATACAGTGCTATACAGACCTATACACAGCTATACATAGCAGTACACAGCTATACGGGTATATACAAAGCTATACAGTGCTATACAGACCTATACACAGCTATTCAGTACTATACACAGCTATACAGTGTTATACACAGCTATACAGTGCTATACAGATCTATACACAGGTATACACTATTCACAGCTGTACACAGCTATACACAGCTATACAGTACTATAAACAGCTATACAATGCTATAGAGACCTATACACAGCTATACAGTACTATACACAGCTACACAGTGCTATACAGACCTATACACAACTATACATAGCTGTACACAGCTATTCAGGTTTATACACAGCTATACAGTGCTATACAGACCGATACACAGCAATACATACCTATACAGGGCTGTACTGATCTATACACAGGTATACATACCTATACACAGCTGTACAGTACTATACACAGCTATACAGTGCTATAAACAGCTATACAGTGCTATACAGACCTATACACAGCTATACATAGCAGAACACAGCTATAGAGGTATATACACAGCTATACAGTACTATACACAGCTATACTGTGCTATACAGACCTAACCACAGCTATACAGGTTTATACACAGCTATACATACCTATAAAGGGCTGTACTGACCTATACACAGGTATACATACCTATACACAGCTATACAGTGCTATACAGACCTATACACAGGTATACACAGCTATATATAGCTATACACAGCTATACGGTAATATACACAGCTATACAGTGCTATACAGACCTATACAAGGCTATACAGTACTATGAATAGCTATACAGTGCTATACAGACCGATACACAGTTATACATACCTATGCAGGGCTGTACTGACCTATACACAGGTATACATACCTATACACAGCTGTACAGTACTATACACAGCTATACATAGCAGTACACAGCTATACAGGTATATACACAGCTATATATAGCTATACACAGCTATACAGTACTATACACAGCTATACAGTGCTATACAGACCAATACACAGCTATACAGGTTTATACACAGCTATACATACCTATACAGCGCTGTACTGACCTATACACAGGTATACATACCTATACACAGCTGTACAGTACTATACACAGCTATACAGTGCTATACAGACCTATACAGTGCTTTACAGACCTATACACAGCTATACATAGCAGTACACAGCTATACAGGTATATACACAGCTATACAGTACTATACACAGCTATACAGTGCTATACAGACCTATACATACC
>NC_090877.1:34313142-34315642 GCF_036669935.1 Montipora foliosa | reverse complement strand
AGTCATCTAGGGCCTGTCATGACTCTTGTAACACAGAATGTTTCACGATCTTAGATTCTGCCGCCTCAAAATTCCAAATTAAGATCAAAGAGGCATTGCACATTAAGTGGGAAAATCCCGTCCTTAATCAGCAGTTGAGGCATTTAGATTTGTCTCTTTCTTTTTAATTACGTTGTTCTTTTAACTTTTATTTTATTGCTATGTGCGCTATTTTTGTTTTCTGCGCATTTCACACTTCATATTTAAATTGTACGCAAGTTCTGACATGTAATTTTGCAACATACCTTAACATAAATTCAAATGTACAACCGTTGAAAAGCTCATTTGCAACTGAAGATGACATGAGTATGTCGAAACATGTTTTGTAAATTGAAAACGATCGTTTCTTTTTTGAGAACCCTTAAATTGCGCTGCTTAGCGGCGTACAGCTGTGTTTCGCTCTGTATAGCTCTGTATATCTGTGTAAAGCTGTGTATAGCCCAGTATAGCCCTGTAGAGCTGTGTCTAGCCCTGTATATCTGTGCATAGCTGTTTATAGCCCTGTACATAGCTGAGTATAGCCCTTTACAGCTGTGTACAGCCCTGTTTTACTGTGTATAGCTCTCTATAGCTGTTTATAGCCCTGTATAACTGTGTATAGCTCTGCATATCTGTGTATAGCCCTGTATAGCTGTGAATAGGTCTGTATAGCTCTATATAGCTGTGTATAACCCTGAGTAGCTGTGTATTGCCCTGTATAGCTGTGTATCGCCCTGTATAACTGTGTTTAGTTATGTACACTTGTGTATAGTTGTGTATAGCACAGTATAGCGTTGTATAGCTATGTATAGTCCTGTATATCTGTGTATAGGTATGTATACCTGTGTATAGGTCTGTATAGCTCTGTATAGCCCTGTATAGGTATGTATAGCTGTGTATAGGGCTGTATAGCTGAGTATAGATCTGTATAGCTGTGTATAGCTGTGTATAGCTATGTATAGCTGTGTATAGCTCTGTTTAGCCCAGTATAGCGCTGTATAGCTGTGTATAGCTCTGTATAGCCCAGTATAGCGCTGTATAGCTGTGTATAGACCTGTATATCTGTGTATAGGTGTGTATACCTGTGTATAGGTCTGTATAGCCCTTTATAGGTATGTATAGCACTGTATAGCGCTGTATAGCTGTGTATAGCTGTGTATAGACCTGTAAACCTGTGTATAGCCATGTATACCTTTGTACAGGTCTGTATAGCTCTGTATAGCCCTGTATAGGTATGTATAGCTGTGTATAGCGCTGTATAGCTGAGTATAGATCTGTATAGCTGTGTATAGCTATGTATACCTTTGTATAGGTCTGTATAGCTCTGTAAAGCGCTGTAGAGCTGTGTATAGACCTGTATAGCTGTGAATAGCTATGTATACCTGTGTATAGGTTTGTATAGCTCTGCATAGCCCAGTATAGCGCTGTATAGCTGTGTATAGACCTGTATATCTGTGTATAGGTATGTATACCTGTGTATAGCTCTCTATAGCTGTTTATAGCCCTGTATAACTGTGTATAGCTCTGCATATCTGTGTATAGCCCTGTATAGCTGTGAATAGGTCTGTATAGCTCTGTATAGCTGTGTATAACCCTGTGTAGCTGTGTATTGCCCTGTATAGCTGTGTATCGTTCTGTGTAACTGTGTTTAGTTATGTACACTTGTGTATAGTTGTGTATAGCACAGTATAGCGTTGTATAGCTATGTATAGTCCTGTATATCTGTGTATAGGTATGTATACCTGTGTATAGGTCTGTATAGCTCTGTATAGCGCTGTATAGGTATGTATAGCTGTGTATAGCGCTGTATAGCTGAGTATAGATCTGTATAGCTGTGTATAGCTGTGTATAGCTATGTATAGCTGTGTATAGCTCTGTTTAGCCCAGTATAGCGCTGTATAGCTGTGTATAGCTCTGTATACCTGTGTATAGGTTTGTATAGCTCTGCATAGCCCAGTATAGCGCTGTATAGCTGTGTATAGACCTGTATATCTGTGTATAGGTATGTATACCTGTGTATAGGTCTGTATAGCCCTTTATAGGTATGTATAACACTGTATAGCGCTGTATAGCTGTGTATAGACCTGTTTATCTGTGTATAGGTATGTATACCTGTGTATAGGTCTGTATAGCCCTTTATAGGTATGTATAGCGCTGTATAGCTGTGTATAGACCTGTATAGCTGTATATAGCTATGTATACCTGTGTACAGGTTTTTATAGCTCTGTATAGCCCAGTATAGCGCTGTATAGCTGTGTATAGACCTGTATAGCTGTATATAGCTATGTATACCTGTGTACAGGTTTTTATAGCTCTGTATAGCCCAGTATAGCGCTGTATAGCTGTGTATAACGCTGTATAGCTGTGTATAGACATTTATAGCTGTGTATAGCTATGTATACCTGTGTATAGGTCTGTATAGCCCTTTATAGATATGTATAGCTCTGTATAGCACTGTAGAGCTGTGTATAGACCTGTATAG
>NC_090877.1:34285642-34293142 GCF_036669935.1 Montipora foliosa | reverse complement strand
CAAGCCATAGAGTACCACCATCATTGTTTTAGTATTGCGAAAGAGGTAGGGAACAGGGCCGGAGAAGGAAGAGCTTATGGCAATTTTGGCAACGCTTATCAAAGTCTTGGTAATTTCAAGCAAGCAATAGAGTACCACCATCAACGTCTTAGTATTGCAAAAGAGGTAGGGGACAGGGCCGGAGAAGGAGCAGCCTATGGCAATCTCGGCAACGCTTATCAAAGTCTTGGTAATTTCAAGCAAGCCATAGAGTACCACCATCAACATCTTAATATTGCGAAAGAGGTAGGGGACAGGGCCGGAGAAGGAGCAGCCTATGGCAATCTCGGCAACGCAAATCAAAGTCTTGGTAATTTCAAGCAAGCCATAGAGTACCACCATCAACGTCTTAGTATTGCGAAAGAGGTAGGGGACAGGGCCGGAGAAGGAAGAGCTTATGGCAATCTTGGCAACGCTTATCAAAGTCTTGGTAATTTCAAGCAAGCCATAGAGTACCACCATCAACGTCTTAGTATTGCAAAAGAGGTACGGAACAGAGCCGGAGAAGGAAGAGCTTATGGCAATCTTGGCAACGCTTATCAAAGTCTTGGTAATTTCAAGCAAGCCATAAAGTACCACCATCAACATCTTAATATTGCGAAAGAGGTAGGGGACAGGGCCGGAGAAGGAAGAGCCTATGGCAATTTTGGCAACGCTTATCAAAGTCTTGGTAATTTCAAGCAAGCCATAGAGTACCACCATCAACATCTTAGTATTGCAAAAGAGGTAGGGGACAGGGCCGGAGAAGGAGCAGCCTATGGCAATCTCGGCAACGCTTATCAAAGTCTTGGTAGTTTCAAGCAAGCCATAGAGTACCACCATCAACATCTTAATATTGCGAAAGAGGTAGGGGACAGGGCCGGAGAAGGAGCAGCCTATGGCAATCTCGGCAACGCTTATCAAAGTCTTGGTAATTTCAAGCAAGCCATAGAGTACCACCATCAACGTCTTAGTATTGCGAAAGAGGTACGGAACAGGGCCGGAGAAGGAAGAGCTTATGGCAATCTTGGCAACGCTTATCAAAGTCTTGGTAATTTCAAGCAAGCCATAGAGTACCACCATCAACATCTTAGTATTGTGAAAGAGGTAGGGGACAGGGCTGGAGAAGGAGCAGCCTATGGCAATCTTGGCAACGCTTATGACAGTCTTGGTAACTTCAAGCAAGCCATAGAGTACCACCATCAACATCTTAGTACTGTAAAAGAGGTAGGGGACAGGGCGAGAGAAGGAGCAGCCTATGGCAATCTCGGCAACGCTTATCAAAGTCTTGGTAATTTCAAGCAAGCCATAGAGTACCACCATCAACATCTTAATATTGCAAAAGAGGTAGGGGACAGGGCCGGAGAAGGAGCAGCCTATGGCAATCTCGGCAACGCTTATCAAAGTCTTGGTAATTTCAAGCAAGCCATAGAGTACCACCATCAACGTCTTAGTATTGCGAAAGAGGTACGGAACAGGGCCGGAGAAGGAAGAGCTTATGGCAATCTTGGCAACGCTTATCAAAGTCTTGGTAATTTCAAGCAAGCCATAGAGTACCACCATCAACATCTTAGTACTGTAAAAGAGGTAGGGGACAGGGCGAGAGAAGGAGCAGCCTATGGCAATCTCGGCAACGCTTATCAAAGTCTTGGTAATTTCAAGCAAGCCATAGAGTACCACCATCAACATCTTAATATTGCGAAAGAGGTAGGGGACAGGGCCGGAGAAGGAGCAGCCTATGGCAATCTTGGCAACGCTTATCAAAGTCTTAGTAATTTCAAGCAAGCCATAGAGTACCACCATCAACATCTTAGTATTGTGAAAGAGGTAGGGGACAGGGCCGGAGAAGGAGCAGCCTATGGCAATCTCGGCAACGCTTATAAAAGTCTTGGTAATTTCAAGCAAGCCATAGAGTACCACCATCAACATCTTAGTATTACACAAGAGGTAGGGGACAAGGCTGGAGAAGGAAAAGCTTGCTGCCATCTCGGCAATGCTTATCAAGGTCTTGGTAACTTCAAGCAAGCCACAGAGTACCACTATCAAGATCTTATTATTGCAAAAGAGGTAGGGGACAGGGCCGGAGAAGGAGCAGCCTATGGCAATCTCGGCAACGCTTATCGAAGTCTTGGTAATTTCAAGCAAGCCATAGAGTACCACCATCAACATCTTATTATTGTAAAAGAGGTAGGGGACAGGGCCGGAGAAGGAGCAGCCTATGGCAATCTTGGCAACGCTTATCAAAGTCTTGGTAACTTCAAGCAAGCCATAGAGTACCACCATCAACGTCTTAGTATTGCGAAAGAGGTAGGGGACAGGGCCGGAAAAGGAAGAGCTTATGGCAATCTCGGCAACGCTTATCAAAGTCTTGGTAACTTCAAGCAAGCCATAGCGTGCCATTATCAAGTTCTTAGTATTGCAAAAGAGGTAGGGGACAGGGCCGGAGAAGGAGCAGCCTATGGCAATCTCGGCAACGCTTATCAAAGTCTTGGTAACTTTAAGCAAGCCATAGCGTACCATCATCAAGTTCTTAGTATAGCAAAAGAGGTAGGAGACAGGGCCGGAGAAGGAGCAGCCTATGGCAATCTCGGCAACGCTTATCAAAGTCTTGGTAACTTCAATCAAGCCATAGAGTACCACCATCAACATCTTAGTATTGCAAAAGAGGTAGGGCACAGGGCCGGAGAAGGAAGAGCTTATGGCAATCTTGGCAATGCTTATCAAAGTCTTGGTAATTTCAAGCAAGCCATAGAGTACCACCATCAAGGTCTTAATATTTGCCAGGAAACGGAGGATCCAATAGGGCTGGCAATCGCATGTTATAATATTGGTCTTGTTCATGAATTTTTTGGCTCTTTGAGCAAATCTCTTAATTACTATCGTCTAAGCATTTATTATGTTGATGAAGTTAGGCGTCTTCTTCAGTCAGAGGATGCATGGAAAATAACCTTTCGTGACACAAAGGGGTTTGCGTACACCGCTCTGTGGACAGCACTCTTGAAGAGTGGAGAGATTGATGAAGCTTTGTATGCTGCTGAGCAAGGACGAGCACAGGCTTTGGCAGACATTTTAATGATGCAATACAGCGTTGATGGGAAACCTATGATGAAGGTAATTATCTCTTTGATTATGAAAGATCTACCTTCGCAAACTGTTTTCACAGCACTTGAAGGGAACACGATCAGCTTCTGGTTGCTAACAGATGATATCGGGATAAATTTTAGACAAAAGAAAATCGAAAATGGAACTGCCGAGTCTCTGATGAAAAGTACTTTAGACCAGATCAATGCAGGGGCTGTTCTGCGATGCGAGGATCGTTCACTTGGAAGACAAGGCAGCGACTTCTCGAGCAGTAGGGAAGGTGTTGAAGAAACCTTTCAGTCTTTGTGCTTCTCTGTGCACTCTTTCCAGCCCTTGTATGATGTCTTAGTCAGTCCTATAGCGGACTTGATCCAGGGTGATGACTTAGTGTTTGTTCCTGATGGACACTTTTGCCTGTCTCCTTTTTCTGCAATGAGTGACTCTGTCAGGATCCGTGTGATTCCCTCGCTGACTGCTTTAAAATTGATCACTATGGCACCTGATAACTTCCAAAGTAAGAATGAAGCACTGCTTGTAGGCGATCCATGCTTGAGCGAAGTCACTTACGGCACTGGTGAACCCATGTATGGACAGCTGCCGTGTGCGAAAAAAGAGGTGGGTATAATTGGAAAGCTTCTGCAGACCGTGCCTCTGACAGGAAAAAATGCAACCAAAGCTGAGGTGCTGAAGAGAATGAAGTCAGTTGCCTTAATCCACATTGCTGCACATGGGGATGACGGATCTGGAGAAATTGCTTTGGCCCCAAATCCCGAACGCACATCTGAGATCCCCGAAGAGGAAGATTATATGTTATCGTTGAGCGATGTTCAAGCAGTTCGCCTTCAGGCAAGACTGGTTGTGCTTAGTTGCTGTCATAGTGGCCAGGGAGAGGTAAAATCTGAGGGTGTTGTGGGAATAGCCAGGGCTTTCCTGTGTGCTGGTGCCCGGTCTGTTCTGGTGTCACTCTGGGCAATCGACGATGAAGCGACCTGGATGTTCATGGAGAGTTTCTACCAACACCTGGCACATAGGAAAAGTGCAAGTACAGCTCTTCACCATGCCATTAAATCTCTTCAGGAGACAAAGAATTATTCGGCCATAAAATACTGGGCACCATTTGTGCTAATTGGCGATGATGTCACCTTCGAGTTTGGGGAGCTTAAACACAAAAAGAATGGTAAGTGCTATTTAAATATAACTTTAATGACTGAATGGCTGTTCTTTGTACATGTTTTTAATCAGGAATTTGTCGAAAGGAGCAGGTACGTTCTTCACAAAGAAATGGCTTTATAAACGGTTGCCAGAGTGGATATTTTCACTCGAACTGCTTTGGTTAATACTTGAATTAAAAAATGTCTGCATTCACCGAGTCACTTCAGCTTCGTGCAGATAGCTAGCTGTTTGAGCCCATGTTATGATGGAGTGACTGTGAAACTGATCGGTGATTGTCGATTGCTTATGTCAGGTGAAGTGAGTTACTGAGGTCTTCAAGTCTACATGTCAAAGTAACAGTGAATAGGAATTGTTGCGATTACCTTTAGTACAAACAGTTAAATGAATGAATTAAGATAATTGTTATATTATTTACTTTCTTCTCGGTTTTGTTTTTTCAGAAACGATGTCCAAAACGTGAGAAACTTACTTGGACTGTGATACGCCGATATGTTATTTTCCTTTCCTCGACTATATGAGTTATTGAAAACAATTCAAACATTGATACCTCACTAGCAGTCAGACACAAGATATCATGCCTATTATAGTTTAAGTACCATGAGATTTCAGTAGTATTAAGATACTGTCCAAGTCCTTACATTTGTGCCTTGTTTTGTAAGCATCTGTACCAGGATTAGTTCATCACTTGATAGAAATCAGGGACTTGGCAAAACGGTTTGTTTCCATAACTGAGGATCTAGCCGTCTTGTTATTTTGGCCCTTGAAAATAACTCCAAGCTTTTGCGGTATGTTTCTCAGGTGACATGTATTCTCTTTAGCTTGCTATACCAACTTTCCATTTACAATATCATTAGTTGACAGTCTCCGGGAATGTGTATTTTCTGTGTTTCTGTAGGGTTGGCCAAAGCTAAATAAGCAAATTAATTGTTTCGAGAGGCAAATGACTATAAGCTTAAAAACAACCTAGGAAAGTAGAAATGTTTGGAAATTACAACAATTTTAATGTAGCATCCACATTGAAATGATATGGAAATTCCTGGAACAAAACGCTTTATTCCCAAAGGGTTTAAATCGGGCACAACATTGAGTTAGCCGATTTGTTTATTGTTTATTTTCCCACAAAACGTGGTTCAAAAATACACACTTTTCTGACGCTGATGAGGACTAGGACAATTTGGGTAAATCTAACTATTGGGTGATGGACTCTTGCTAGGGCCTGGAACCAAACAAATGGAAAGTTCTTTACTTTAAAGTTTTACATGTTGATTTTTGTGATATTTTGTCACAGAGGAACTGGACCAATGCAAAATAATTCAATGAAATGGGCGATTTCTTAAAACTTCTAGAAGGTAAAAAGGTGTGTGGTGTAAAAGTTGCCTGATCTCTTAATTGTGTGCATTTTAAACCCCTAGGGAGGTGGGAATTTGCCCATGCATATGCTTGTGGAAATTTTTTGAATTTTAAAAATGGTATGACTACCTGAGTCGTGTCATTTCATACCATTTCGCACCATTGCAAACGTTGGTCAGTGACTCTTGCATTAAGAAAGGTATTAAATGGGAAGCATTCCATCCTTTCTCCATGTTAAAACTGACAGCAGGATGGGCACCCACCTCCTAAACTGAGCGCCCCAAATGGAGAGTAAGGTCTATGTGAAGCCTATCAGTACTGGTCTACTTTTCCACTACCATAGTCGCGTTGACCACGACTGAACGTGCAAACAGATTCAATCGGAGCTAAAGTCTTTGTCTAGCTCTCCTCCACTTATGCAAATTTGGAGTATTTTGCACCTGTTGTGAACGGTCATCACGGTTAGGTTAGGGTTAGGGTTAGGGTTAGGGTCACTTGTTTCCATCCCTCAAACTGACATTTCCCTTTTTATTGAACTTATACGATGTACAGCCTACTTTAGACTTCAAATCTACTTCAACGAAACAAAGAATTTAAACAAGCTGAGAAGGTTCAAAATAGGCGAGGCAAAGAGTTGAACCTGGATCGATGGCTTCACCTTGCAGTTTCCGATATCCTCTAGACCAACGAGACAAGCTCCTGGAAAGTCGAAATTTTTAGAGCATTGACATAATAGTACCTAGCAAAACAATTGAATGTTAACCTTCTTCAACGGGGTTTTTAGACCTAAATACCGTAGATCGGTGAAACGCTATTTCTTGTTGAACTAAAGCTGTCATTCTGCTTGTTTTCATTGTTTTTAGAGCGGTAAGCTTGTCAATATTAACATAGCATAATTTGTCGTGTAATTGTTACGAAATGCCCAATGTCAGTTTTAGGGATGGAAATTAGTGTTGGTTGTTATGAACTCGCATGTTCATTTCCAACTCCTTGATAATGGCATCATGAGGTCGCCGAAACGTCGGAAGTTTAGCTTTTTATCGCTAGTTTTTACATAGAGGGTATTACCCGGTGGCGAGAAGATATGAATCTCAGGAGTAAGCAAAGTGAACGAGTGTTTTTGCCACGAGAACATAAAATTCATATCTTCGAGCCAACGTGTAATGTTCTTTTTATTATATGGAGACTAAATATTGAATATTTCCGATTTTATCCATGCTTTTATTCTAAAGAACAAACACGACGCGAGAAACCAATTCAACAAAAGCAAAAGGTGTGAATCGTGACGTCATTGAACGATACGACACTCACAAAGTTGACATACGGAAAATACGCCACTCGGGTCGCGGATGAAGTGGCGTATGGAATCTACCAGTGGTTTAGTTTCCAGTAAAACACTCTCCTCCATATAATAAATGTCCGTATTTCACTGTTTCATCTTTATTTGGTAATTTAACATTTATGTTTCCTGATTTCTTTTTAGGGGATTTACCAATCATGTAATTAGTTTTCTTAATATTTATAGAGAGCTTGTTTAGATCGCACCATTCTTTAATTTTAGCCAGCTCTCCGTTATTTAGTTTTTCAAGATCTCGAATAGGTGATGAAGCAAAGACATTAGTGTCATCAGTAAAAATCCTAAAGTTCAGTTTATCAGGGCAGTAGAAATGTTGTTTATATAAAGTAAGAATAAAAGAGGACGAAGGGAACTACCCTGTGGTACATCACATTTCATTCTTTGTTTGTTTTTGCCATTTGGCCAAAAATCGCGATTTTCAAGACTTTTGGAAAAATTTCTCTTCTAATAGGTCTTATTTAAAGTGTTTTTTTTATAGCACAAATCTATGAAAGTTTAGCTTTTCATCCATAAAAATTAGG
>NC_090877.1:34275642-34280642 GCF_036669935.1 Montipora foliosa | reverse complement strand
ATGCAAACAGCAACGGGTTAATATAGCGATGCCACTGTCTCGGCTGTTCGCTGCACAATCTCTTTAACATGCTCTTCATTGTTCCATTAAACTTTTCCGTCAGGCCATTACACATAGGATGATAAGGGGTCGTGGTGAGCTGTTTAATGCCCAAAAGCCGCGTCACTTCCTTCATACACTCAGAGACGAACTGCGTACCAAGGTCACTCAAGATCTCTTCAGGCACTCCCAAACGACTAAATATATCCACCAATGCTTCTGCCACAGTCTCAGTATCAATGTTCTTCAGCGGGACAGCTTCAGGATAACGAGTTGCAAAGTCGACCAATGTCAATATATATCTATGACCCTCCTCACTCGGGGCAACAATAGGTCCAACCAGGTCGATTGCTACTCTCTTAAACGGCTTGTCAATTAATGGCATCTTCTCTAGGGGAACCTTCGGTACGGAACCCTTGTTAACTGTCTTCTGACATACATCGCAGGACTTGCAATAACGAGTCACGTCCCCTTGAATGCCTGGCCAATAGAACGCGCTTTGAATCTTATCAGTCGTTTTCTTTATTCCCATGTGACCTCCCATGATCGATCCGTGCGCTAGTTCCATTATTCGACTTCTCAGCTGCACAGGAACCATAACCTGCTTCAGGGGTTTACCTCCGTTCACATAAGGGTGCTTGTAGACGCGGTACAGAACTCCACCTTTCACTTCAAATGAAGTCTCAGCCTGGCCTCTCACAACTACGTCATCTTTCTCCCAAAATTTCTGTAGGCTCTTGTCATCACGCTGCATCTGCTTGAGCTTTTCTCTATCAACTACAGGACTTTCTTTTGTATCTGGTACCTTCAACGGAATATGTTCTCCAGCTTTCTTAGCTTGACTTCTCGTGGTTACAGCACAAGCTTCTTGTACAGGAACTTGCCAGCTTGGGTCTGGGTCGTCAGCGGCTCTTGCGCCTGGTACATTACCAATAATTAAATCATAAACAGCATCGGGAAGACACTGCGCTTCCACTTGGCCCTTGAGATAAGGTGTATCAACATCAATCTTTGCGATGGGAACTTTCCTTGCCGTATTGTCAATGAGCAGCATAACATTAAATTCGCCAGTAAACTGATTTTCAGACACAAGGTCCCTCTTTACTACAATTCCACTACAACCAGTATCTCTCAGGACATCAACAGGCTTCTCTCCAACTCTACCTTTCACGACAGGCATTTTACTTCTCACTCCAGTCAACGGTTCAACACAAGCACTACTCAACAATGGAATCTTCTTACCACAGGCTAACAGCAACTTATCATCTTTAATACAGGCCTTAACTTCTTCATCAGTAGGTTTAACCTCAGGTGGCTGAACTAAACAACTGGCACTCACTTGACCACGCTGCACAGGGTTACCATCCTTACTTTGTCCTCCTGATCTGCGTCCACCTGATCGACAGTTTCTAGCTTCATGTCCCTGCTTGCCACATAGGAAACACTTTCTTGTTAGGGTTGGGCAGTTGACAGCTTTATGCCCTCGGGTATTGCACTTAAAGCAATGCAGAGCTGGTGGATTAATCTGCATGTTCTTGGCTTCTTCCCTCTCAGGCTGCACTGTTGGCTTTCTGCTCGCTGAGCTGAACAAATGTTTACCATGAGCCTCCAAGTACTGGTCAGCAATCTTCGCAATCTTTGCTAGAGTCTCAGGTGCCCTTTCTCGCAGGTGAATTGCCAAATCCTTAGGGCAAGAGTCAATAAATTGTTCTTTCACGATCGAGTCCTTAAGACCATCAAAGGTTCGCGCAGTATCCGAAAGCTCTAGCCAACGTAACAGGTATCTGTCCAATCGCACAATAAACTGCTCCGGACTTTCGTCAACTTCTGGTCTGGATGCTCTAAATTTTCGACGATAGCCGTCTTCGGTAAGGTCATATCTCTTCATTAACGCAATCTTTACCCTGTCATAATCCTTAGCTGCGTCCTCCGATAGACGTGAATACACTTCTAGTGCCCGTCCAGACAACAGAGCACTGAGCTTCGATGCCCATCCATCTTTTTTCCACTTAGCTGTCTCGGCAAATCTCTCGAACCTCTGCAAATACGCGTCCAAATCGTCTTTGCCATCAACGAACGAGGGGAGTTTAGGTGCTTTAGCCCGATCCTCTCTGTCACCTCTTTCTGCAGTACGACCATCGCCATTCATTGCTGATATTCTAGCAAGTTCTAACTCATGTTCTCTCTTGGCAACCTCAGCAGCTTCCTTCTGTCTCATGAGGTCAGCTTCCTGTTGTAACTTCCTAATTTCTCTTTCCTGACGTCTCGCATCCCTTTCTTCGTCCTGTCGTCTGCGTCTCTCTTCTCTCTCTTCTTCTTCTTGAAGCTGCCTACGTTTCTCTTCACGTTCTTCCTCTCGACGTTTCTCTTCACGTTCTTCTTCTCTACGTTTCTCTTCTCGTTCTTCTTCTCTGCGTTTGTCTTCTTTTTCTTCTTGTTCACGCACAAATTCAAGCAGCTTTTCTCCTTCCAGACCAAACTTTTCGCCAAGCTGAATAAATTTCTCCATTTCACAGCACTAAAGTTCCACGGCTCTTTCACTTGCTACAACTTTTTCCACAGCGCAGCTACTTCCTTCCAAGTTGTGATCCTTTCCTGGTTTCTGTAGTCGGCAAACAAATGAATTCCTCTCCCGGACAGGCCCCCAATGTTACGAGTTCGAATGTTTTGAGGAAAGGTAGTTTGCAAACTAAACTGAACGCAGGGTTGTCGGAACAACAACAAGAAGATTTATTCCAAAATGAACGTAGTTTCCACGAAGTAAAACTCTGAACAACACGTACTCAATAAACTTACACGGCCTCCGCCAACTTGAGTAAACACAGCTTCTGTCACACTTGACTAAACACGGCTAACGCCAACTCTCTTCGCTTGTGAAAAACTAGTTTAAAAAAAACTCCGCTTGGACTCGACTACTTATATACTCTGACAGTAAATTTCTAGAACTTTCTAAAATAGTAATAACTCTAATTATAGAAAGATTACAAAACACACCGATTTAGAAACGCTTACGCATGAACCTAAAAATAAACAAACTACGAACTCTCGCGAAGCTTCTAGACAGTAACGCTTGTCACGCAATACTATTTTTCGTAACACGGTCATTGTATGAAAATGATTCGCTATTCATTGTGACATGATTTCTCTTGGAGCTCCTGAGAAAGAATATTGAAGTACATTGCCTCTTAGTCCTTATCTCAAATAACTACACAATGGTGTCAAAGGAAAACGGAACCTTTTCATTCTTTTGCTATAATCTGAACAGTTCTATGTACAAAAATAAGCTAACTTTGTAGAAAATTACATTATTAAAATAGATCATTTGTTGTAACGACCTGTCGACCTTCTTAGCGCTGAAACTCAACGATTCACCACTGTGTTCTTAAGTAAAGTAATTATACTACAATAGACTTTAAGAACTATCGGTTCATCATGGTGAAGCCCTACAAATAGCCTTATTGAAAAGCTTAATCAAGAAAATTATCACTAAGGTGCATGTTCCGTGATCTGTTCTATCACTTAGAACACTTGTAGATGCAATAGCTTTTGTTTTTGGTTCCTAAAAAAGGCAAAGAATATTCCAAACACCATGGTGAATCGTGTAACACCTGAGCCATAGCAAAGATTAAAAATGTCAACAAACTCGACGGTATTTACATAAGATCAGTCGTAATTGATTTAGTCATCTTGCGGGAAAATAAGTCGACTAAAACATTTCCCACACGGGAGGACTGACTTCTGCTGTTCCTCGGGTACTTGAGGGAAGAGATTGAAGACCCGCCACCTAACCTTCATCATCTGAGTCTCCCTGTCATCAACAACATTTAGCAACAGACATGCTCTCATTTATCGCGCTGAGAACATCTAATAGGCCATTTCCGAGTTCATGTTCGCCTCTTCTTCAAAGCGAGTGTAAGTGCGAAGTTTTTCTTATGAAAATTAGTTTTCATTCATATGCAAAGTAGAACTAATTACCATCACAAAAACTTCGCACTTAGACTCGCTTTGAAGAGGAGGAAGACATGAACTCGGAAATGGCCTATTAGCTTAGGTAAATATTATTTCCCCTTTTCAAAAGTTAGAATATATGTCTTCAGAAAGTGAAGTTTCACCAGCTACCTCACATTTTCCCGCATGTCTTAATTACTGCCTGTATGTGTCACACATTGCTTTACTTTTATTTTAAAATATAACTGAACAATAATCCGACATCCTAAATTTCTCTTTCTCATCTGTGCGCGAACCAAGCAGGTATATTCCATCAATGATCGAAAAATTCGTCTTGAACAGAAACTGTTATTCTTTCCTCTCTTCAGACTAAATACAATACTCGTCACAAATCGTTGAAACAGACACCGTTTCTCTCGAATTTTCTGGAAAAATCCTGAGATTTCTACTTCACACTGTTTTCCCAGAAGATGATTCGAAAAATGATGGAAAATGCGTTTTTTTTTACTTCTTGATTCAAACAGATTTTTTTAATATACGCTCATATTTCCTACCAGCCAATCAAAACGCGCGTCTGGCTACATAACCAATCAAAAATCGTGTGATGTCACAGCCGTGTTTCCATACTCTCATTTAAACACAGCTATTGACCAATGTGAGTGGATTCCTCAAACCTTAAAACCTGACTGCTATATATTGTCTGTTCGGGTCCGTTAATTTTGCTAAGGAGAACTTCAAGCAGGATCTTCAGGTATATGAATATTGTTCTTGGTAACATTCGCTTCATACTGAAATCTCAGTCAAACAGTCCAAAATATCGTTATATTGGAGCGAGAAAACTGAATCAAGTAATATATACAGGGGCACCCAACGAATCTGTTCCTCACATTATCTGTTCCCCAGAGGAATATTGCTGGCTGGCAAAAATACAGGTGTTTCGATGAGCTGGCTGGGAAATTTTGTTATTGATAGAGGTTTTGCCTGGGAATTACTGACTTTTTCTAGCATTTCAA
>NC_090877.1:34268142-34270642 GCF_036669935.1 Montipora foliosa | reverse complement strand
GCATCCAGCTCAGACCTAATAGCCGTGATTTTGTGAACAAAATACTCACCCATCTCATTTGCCACCATACGAGCATCCATATGAGGCGGTAGAGCCCTGTCTACATGAAAGTTCAAAAGGCGTTTACTGACCCCAAAAAGCCTTCCCTGGTCAGAACTTTTCTCATCAATATACTGTTTATAATAGGCACGTCTAGAATCATTCATGATATGCAATGCAAAAAGAAATGTTATATCTGCTAATAGTTAAGAATTATTCTACAGGGGCGCGCTGGATATGAAGTGATAGATAACGTGCCTCGTCGGTTATAATTATTTTATATCCAGCAAGCCCGAGTAGAATAATTGTTTTATTAAAACTCCGGCATCAACAACTCTTCTTTGGTGTTCCCGGGGGGTAGCATTGTCGACTAAACCATCGATTTCTGCCTCGGTCAATTCCAGTCCAAAATGGCTTTTGTCGGCCATTTTTTTCTCAGAGCTGCAAAAATGTTTTCAGCTCGCTTTAACCCGTGCGCGTTCCTTGACCATATTAGGTACAGCAGAAATAGTTAACAACTATTCACCGAAGTGGAGGTGGCTAGCGGTGGATATTTACCGAGCAGCGAACTTTGAAGAGCCAATCAGCGCGCGAGTTCAACGCTATCCACTGTTTTAGTATATACATGCAAAAAACTGATAGGCTGTGTCCGGCGAGCCAATTAAAGTGCTGGAAAACTGATATCCGTAGTTCAGTTTTTCATAATATCCGATACAATCAAACAAACAAATTAAACGTCTTGGCTCCAATTATCCAATTGTGAAAGAATCCGCAACATGATCGTAGAAACTAGATCTACCCAATGTTACAGGGATAGAGTTCATAAGAAGTCCGGTACGGATACAGTGTTTCGAATTCACCATTTTCCCCAACAGCGTTTAAAAATAGAAAAACAGCCAGAAAAACTTCTGCCGCCATATATTGGCACAAAAACAAGGTAGGGGCACAAAAAGATATTTATACAAAGTGCATAACAGAGGTTCTTTTAAAAAGAATTTACAACGTTTTTAGGGAGTAAACTGGAGGCAAAAACGGAAAAGAAAACGGTACGTTTTGAGGACTGCCTTGGGGTGCATTCCTTTGCGATGATCCGAAGAAGGATCACTGATCTAAGATCACTTGGATCATGGTGCTTCAAAGGAACCAAAAAATCCTTTCCCAGAGTGGATTTATCGGTACCTCTGATGCACCGTGATCCAAGATTACTTGGATCAGTGATCCTTTTTCGGATCATCTCAAAGGAACGCACCCTTGATCAACACGAACGAAAGAACAGAAGGAAGTCGTCATTCAGTTTATATTGCTCAACTAAACAGTTGAAGTGTAATCTGCGAATTCTTGCTTTTGCTCCGACAAAATCCCCTTTCCATCTCCTCCGCTTTCCTTTCCGACGAAGTCTGGAAGCGGCTTTCCTCGTGTCTCGGGTAACAACATTGCGATTACCCCAGCAGAGAATGATGTGGCGCCGAAGACTATCGGTGGAACCCAAACTAGTCCTGTAGCATCCTTTTAAAACAATAAAGAGTGAAGCAATGCAAACAATCAACTGGCAAAAAGTCTTTAAGGGGGTGTTCCTCTTAACTACAAGCCTGTGGCTAAGAACGAAATTCTGCCACCGAATGTCAGCGGTGTTCTCAAGGACACAAGTACCGCCAGCCGACCGACCACCAAAATGGCTGCCGGTCGAGCAACGTATTTTTTCTAAGCTTTTGTTATTAGTTTTTTAAGTCTCTGAATGATTTAGCACCTCTTTACATTAATGACTAATAATATTGTTACAGTCCAAGTCGTAATCTTAGATCCACAAACCAATGACTCTTGACATCCCCAGGTCTAATCAAAGGACGGTGACAGAGCATTTTCTGTGGCAGCTCCGAGGTTATGGAATGCTCTGTCCATCAGTGTTATGCTAAGTAGTGCACTCTCTATTTTTAAGAAGAACGTAAAGACTCATCTTTTTAGATAAGCTTCTTTGTAACTCAAGTAATTTTAATTGTAGAATTGTAAAGTTCCATAGGGCAGTTAGTGTATATGGCAATATATAAATGTGTTACTATTATTATTGTTATTATTATTATTATTATTATTATTATTATTATTATTATTATTATTATTATTATTATTATTATTAGTAGTAGTAGTAGTAGTAGTAGTAGTAGTAGTAGTAGTAGTAGTAGTAGAAGTAGTATTATGTACATTTTTATTTTAAATTGTTCGATGAGTTACATCTTATAACTTTGCAGGGTATAATCGTTTTACAAATTCCACATTTTGTGATAGGATCCACTATTTCCTCAACTTCGTTCCTTGCTTCTATTAAAGCAAAATTCATTTCCACGGTCCACTTAGTTCTTGTGCGGTGTTCTACAGCACTCGTTTGTCCATCTTATAAACTTGAAGTATTTATTTGGTTTCGTGCGTGTTGCGCTAGTTGTTGACGTGGCATGTTGATCTTGTAGAT
>NC_090877.1:34235642-34260642 GCF_036669935.1 Montipora foliosa | reverse complement strand
TTGTACAACAAGCGAGCACACCGCCGCGAAGAAATGCTTTGAATAAAAGTTCTGAATGGTAAGAGAAAAGAACGCTAGAAAATCTTTACGTTTCTCTTTTTTGCGCAGGAAAGGAAGTACTAACACGTGACACATACCTCAACTGAGCCTTCCTTTTCAGAGTCGATTTCTAGAGGATCTTGGAAACGTTGAAGTTTCCCGTAGAAATATGAATACTTTTCTTTCATTCGCTTTTCGGTTCGCTGTTTCAGTCTTTGAGACTGTGAAAAAATAACATGATCATGCGTGAGTGACGGATTAAATCCTCAACCTTAAAAGGGTTACAGTCGAACCTCGATTATCCGGACTTTTTCTGTGGTCCCAATTTTGTCATGAATATTTATTAGTCATGATCAAGATGCGTAGCCATTTTCTTTTTAAAACTACAGCGTTGAAAAGTTAAGTAAAGGCGAGTTTGTTTCGCTTTCAAAAAGCAAAATAAAGCAGCGCGCACACGTCGTAACTAATGAAGAACTTTCGAATGAGTTCTGATTGGCTTAGAGTTGCTTTGTTGCTAAGTGAAATTTCACGCTCTATTGGCTCGTTCGGCGAACAAGCTACACTACGTCACGAATGTTTATTCACGATCATCATGTCTTTGAAGTGTAAGCGATCTGTTCTTTCGATAAAAGATAAACAGGCTATAGTTTTGCGATTAGAGAAAGAAGAAAAAGAAACCAATTCGTCAACTGAATATGGCGTTAGTAAACCGCAGATATCTGATATCCGCAAGAGCAAGGAAAATATCATGACGTTTGCCGACACGTGTACAGGTATTCACAACGGACAGTAAAGGTGTAGACCACATTGTTTTCGAAACGATTTGCAACTGTTTTGCTTCACGATTAAATGTCGCTTTCTTAATTTAATCAGTTTTTGTTCCTCGTTAATATTCATATTCTCGATTATCCGGACCCTCGATTATCCGGACTATTTCGTCTAGTCCTAACGAGTCCGGATAATCGAGGTTCGACTGTAATTCTAGTTTCCAACTATTGGAAGCTTCGGTGCATCAGAACATTTACGCATGCGCTGACCGTTAACTTTGCTATTTTTACGATATTTGTGTAGCCTGCGTAGTTGGCGGGAATATGTTGGCGCGAGAGGCAAATAGCGAGCTGCGCGGGAAAGCCGAGGGGAACGCCCCTCCCTATTCTCCGCGCGGCTTCGCCGCTCGTTATTAGGGAGTTTAAGCAAGGGCTACGGGTCACGCGTCACGCTTTTCACTACTCGAGGACTATTACTGATGGTCCTCTGGCAGCGTAGCAAATGAAAATGCAGGATTTGCATTAGTCCACTAGTTGGGTGATACTAATTCAAATTAGTATCACCCAACTAGTGGACTAATGCAAATCCTGCATTTTGATTGGCTACGCTACTAGAGGACCATCAGTAATAGCGAAAAGCGTGACGTTTTCTTTCCTTTTATTCCCAAATAAATATTTCTTCAACTTGCATTTGCTAACTTTATTATTGCCTTTTCTGTCCGACTAGTTGGGTGATACTAAAACAATTAGACCCTTCGCCCTCAAGGGCCATGGGTCAATAGCCCATTCGGCTTCGCATCATGGGCTATTGACCCGCTGCCATAGCCGTTATCTTTGATTTGACTCCTTATGGCCCCCGCCAGCTACGCAGGCTTACATTTGTGATTCTTGTTGAGGCGCATTTTGTCCTTGAGATCTTTGCGATATCTTTTTGCAAGCAGGGGCCGGTTGTTGAAAGACTGGTTGGGGCTAAACCGTTGGTTAAGAGGTATCAAAACCTGTAGGTTTCCATGGTATTTAACACTGGTTAGCGCAAGCCATGCTTCAAGCAACCCAGGCCAGATTTTCGCTAATGCTTTCAATGCAGGAAATATCTCCGCCTCGCTGCGACCCCCTTCTAACTCACTGTTCTTCTTCTTCTTCTTCGATGAGCCTTCACTAAAGGAAGAATAACTTGAAACCGAAGAAAATGTTTAAAGTGAAATTTGATTATTTTTTTTAGCTAGTTTGTATCGGAAAAAATGAATCGTAGAATCGCTTATTTTCGCTTTTAAATTTCCCGGACGACGTCATCTTGAATAATTAGGGAGCTTAATCAGCGACAACGGCGACGGCAACAAGAACGTGACAAATTTGCACATTTAGGCCCCGTCCTCATGTAACGCAACATTTTCTTTCCGGATACGCCTTCTGTCCACACGTATCCGGCGAATTGGCTGGCGAATCCGGAACTTCTTGAATACGCTCTGCAGAGTGGATACTTTTGAATCCGATATGAACCCGGATGACGTAACAAGATCGAGCCCAGTTTCTTATTGTGAAATCCATTCTCAAGATTGCTGTCGAGGGCTTCATGGCGCATGCTCTGTTGCCTCTGTTTCCTTGAGGAGTCCTGAGTACTAGAGTGAATCCGGATGCATTTCGGTTAAGTGTGGACCGGGCAAATTCGATTTGAATACGCTACGTGTGGATAGAAATACTTTTGAATCCGGAAAGAAAAAAATATCCGGATATGTGCCCACATGTGTGGCGGGGCCTTAGTGGGTAAAAACAATAGCTTTGCACGCCCTGCCCGTGCGTTTTTCACTTTTGTTCATTTCGTTGCCGTCGTCTGTAAAACAACAACGTGAAATACGATAGCCAAATTTGAGGTTTTATGAAGAACGTCAGCACTTGAGCATAAATCTTCATTTCCTCCCCTAAATTAAGCGCCGTTCCGACCAATGTCATTCTTGAGGAACTACTAAACCATTGTCATATTAAAAAAGTTGAAATAGTAACGAAGTGATTACAGCGACGTTCTCGTTGCCGTCGCCATTGCTTAAGTTCCCTATTGTGACATGTTACGGTTGCCCTTTTGTTCTGACACAAAGAGCTTTTATGGAATAACAATATGGCGACCTTAACACATCACAGTTATTTAAGATAGCAGCAGCCAGGAAATCTTCAATCAAATTCGATTGTAAGCGTTCTTTTCTTTGGAGTTGGGGTGGAGGTTCCCTTTTAGAGAAACACAACAGGGAGTCTAAAGGCGCTTTCCTTTTGTCAGAACTGGCCGGCCAGACCCATCACTTTGCAAAGAAAATGCAACCATTTGAAGGAACACTTGCATGATATTCCCTCGTATTCTTATGGAGGAGTATATATGATCCTCGAAGTGTGTTAATTTCAATGTGTTATAGAGTTATTCCTTCCAAATGCCCGGTCTGGTCGGCCAGTTCTGTTAAATGGAAAGCGCCCTTAGACCATGATCCTACCTTGGATTCCCGTCGCAAAACAGAGTCAAGAAAAAAATGATCATGTAAAATGTGCATCCCCGTTGCTGTGTTTACCGACGTGAAATGGAGGACGGAAAGGTCGATCATCAAAGTTAGACAAGCACTTTAATCAGATCACAGCAAACGTGACAAAATTTGGACTTGAGCGGGATTCGAACCCTGTACATTACTAAGGTTGCAAGTCAGCATACCTGTGTCTCAATATCCCACTGCAGGTTCTGTGACATCACATGTGAATTGTACAAGTCCTAAGTTAATCATGAAACCAAACAAGTGTAGGTTAGTTAAAGAAGAAACAAAGCAAGCAAGTCTTTCCAGTTCACACCAGAAAGGGAAGTGTTGTGAAAAAGTGAATGTGGACACAAGAAAAAAATAAGGAAATTTTCACTTGCGAAAGCATCGTGCACGCTCTTGTTTTACGGATTTTTCTTTGTGAACGGGACCAAACGCAAGGCAAACGCAGACACGAGCTTCAGTAAAACAAAAACAGAGACAACCACACATGGCATCCTACTTAGATACGTCTCCTTGCGCTTGAGTCGCGGTCGGCGTCGGCGTTTACGTTTGCCGCTCTAGTGTCAGGCTTTTTAAACGCATGGGTAGCCATTACCATGGAAATGCGCGCTTGCCCGTCCTAGTCATTGGGTGCGGCCCATTGGCCCTATTCCGGAATAAAAATACGAGGAGTGATGACTTGAAACGATCTGTCAGGCGTTTTGAAGTATCAAGGATAATATAGATATGCTTAAAATCGCATTTTAGCAGGTGTTTGACAATTTTAATGTGAATCTCCGTAAAAACGAAGCATTTGTAACTACAAATGAATGAAGGGGGTAGCTTCTAAAGAAACTGTGGTGCTGCGTCGGTGGGGAAGTAGTACACAAAAATTTGGTTTTATCTATGGAGTTGATAATGTAAATTGGCCACCGTTCAATACATTCCATGTATTCCTATTCAATACAATACATAATTGACCGCCCACCATAGGAGCTTTTCAGGATCAAAAACCAGTTCCAAGGCTATTTACAAGTGCAGCTGGGAAGTTAACCCAGGGACTACCAGGAACAAATTCAGCGAGTGTCAGAGCGGGTCTTGAACCCGGGATCTCCGGATCTCAAGGCAAGCGCCCTAACCACTGCCGGCCACACTTCCCGAATACGGTCAATCAAACGCACTTTAAGTCTGCATTAAATCATTACCCGTGGTGTAACAAGAATTCCTTGGCGTCCCGTTCTTGAAGTTCGAGATAATTTAGCAGAAGTGGTCCCATCAAATTCTCTGTAAAACTTATGAGAGCCCGCAGATGTGCACGTGCTTGATCTTTTTATTTTCGCCGATTCTTCTCTGTCTTGCTCGTCTCGTTGCTCATCAGTCTTTTCACCTTTTAAAGAAAATGTTACTCGCAGTTTATACTAAGCGGTGGGCAAATTCCGAGGATAACAAGCCAAACACAGATTCTACTTTGCGTATAGCACACTCGTTTCAATTATTAAATGCAACACAAAAAAAATCATCACTGAGATCGCCACTATAGGAAGTCACCTCGCCACTGCCCCAATGATTGAAGGAACCCTAAATCACTTTTAAAAGAGCTAAGTTTACTGGATTAGAAAAGAAAATTGTTTTAAAAGACTGAAGTAGAGGCGTCAATTTTCCTCGATGTTGAAATCTATGTTTCATCTCTGTAACATTCATCACTGGTGGCGAAATGAGCCTCGGTGGCGAGATGACTATTTATCATTGTTTGCGAGTCATTGAATTTTGGCAAGGTAGCTTGTCTTTTGCCTCTACATCTGAGCCGAAAACTGAACAATTAATGGGGATTACTTTGCCACTTATTAACATGCTACAATCCAAAATGGCGTAAAACTCCCAATGATCCAAATTCCTAAAGATAGGCTTGAATGTGGCTCCTGTATACTTCAAGCATTCTACTCCGCTCCCCATTTATGTCCAGAAATGCAAGTAATAGGTCATTTCCGAGTTCATGTCTGCCTCCTCTTAAAAGAGAGTCTAAGTGCGAAATTTTCTTATAAAAATATTAGTTTTCATTCATATGTTAAGTAGAACTAATTGCAATCACAAAAACTTCACACTTAGACTCGCTTTGAAGAGGAGGCTGACATGAACTCGGAAATGGCCCATTAGATGCACGCCCAATTTTGACATCCAACACAAAGTGTCCCTGTAAGTCTTAACCTTTGCTATCTATTTTCCAACAGTAAGGTAATGGTTAAGGTTACAGGTCATAGTGACTTCTACAAATTAAATCATCAATGAACTGTTAAGAAAAAAAATCAATGTGCTGTTCATGCAAAAGGAAATACTTCAAAACAATTGTTAACACAATGGTTCCACTCTAGGACGATGCGACTGAATGCATTGTGGCTGTCCCGTGCGTTTGGATGCTAGTATCACATGATTTCGAGTGCAATTTGGAATAAATAAGCTCGAGTAGATTTTTTCAAAGACGACCCAAATTGCACGAGCTCGTAGGGCGAGTGCAAATTTGTAGTCTTGGAAAAAAATTACAAGTGCTCATTTATTCCAAATTTCACGAGAAAAATCGTGTGATTACTTATTAATCATATACATGAAAAAATTCGAGATGGTTAAGCAGAAGAAACGCACGCGTATCACGCAATCAGGGAAAAATTGCGCCATCCAGGGCAAACAAAAGATTTCATTGGTTCTGACCAGACCTTATTGTTTATTAGCCAATCATAATCCAGAATTTCAATGTGTAATTTGCACTGTGTTACACTTGAACTGCACTGCTCTCAGCCAATCAGAATTGAGTAATTTTTTCATGTATATTAGCTAATATTACAATAATAATTACAATGAGTATTGCAAAATACAAACTACATTACTTTGTGGGAATTCCGTCTTTCCTTGATACTTCAGTTCCTGAATAGTGAAAAAATGATACTGAGTCATTGTACAATCATGATAGGGAAAAACTCATAATTTTTGGTATAAGGTACTAAACTCCTCATACGATGCACAAGAATTTAACATTATTATATAAACAACAGTGAAATATCAAGTGAGCTTTCGTGCGAAAACATGATATCTTCACATGTGAAAAGATCACTGTTGCTACGTGGTTACATATATAATTTATAAAATTGCACCTTTTGATGCCTTTCATGAAATGATTTAGTATTTCATTGGTGTTTGTATAATAAAATTAATAGAATATTACATGCCCGCCTGGAGATAAGAAATTTCTCTTCGCGTGTTGAAAACATTTCACTCCTTCGTTTCTCACTCGAAGAGACATTTCGTATCTCCGTGCGGCCATGTAATATCCTCTATGTATCAACAGATTTGATAAAAGTGACATGACCAACGTAGCGAGGTTGGAAAGCTGACGTATTGATCGAGAGTCAAAGGACCAATGGGACTAACATTTAAAACAAATGTCAGCTTTTCATACACGCTAAATGGTCAATTCACTTTTATCAAATCTGTTGACACTAATAAAATCCTATGTTTCACACACCCACCGACACAACACCACAGTTTGTTTAGAAACTAACATTTGGGTGTGTTTTTCAATGTTAGTCCAAGGAGCAATGCTTCTGTGTTGTCTTACTTAGATACTCTGACACTGTTCGAATTTACTTTATAACTATGCTTGGAAACTTTAGTTGAACTAGAAACTACTGTAGATATTATATCTTGTGAGCTGACCGTTTTACAGTTGTAGCTAAGTTACATGGCATAAGAAATTATGGAAGCGGGGCTGCCGGTGACCCTGTTTTGATACAAACCTTTCTGCTTCTCTAATGCTTATGTCGACTAATTAGAATTACAACAACACAATTTACATCATAAAACCAGTGAGATCTGTATCAAGACAAGCGTAGCTACTTCATTGAATAGTAACTGACAAAGGTTGGATTTTGAGATTTATCACAACTGAAATAACTCAAACCATTCACAAAAGCTAATCTTTAGGAAAACTTAGGCAAAATCAGGCCAAGAAGGTTATTTCATCTCAAAATTCAACCTTTGTCAGTTTATAGTATAATTTCAATGCATGGTGGATCAAATCATACATGGACTCTAAGGTCACAAGACCGCTCTGTGGAACAGTTAGCACTTGCAACGTTCTGAGCTCACAAATCATTCTCATAGTGGTTAAATTACTTTCTACAGCTTGTCTAATAAAACCAAATTTCTTACTTCAATTAAGCATTCATAGCACCTGTGTCGTCATTTCTGGTGACATCATATTACGTCTTTTATGTAAAAAAGTACTCGCTGACTCTGTTCGCCATATGATATTTAAATTGGGAATATTTACATTTTTTTCAGTTACATTTGTCTTTACAAGCTGGAAACCAAAAGTTAAAAGTCCTAAAAACTCCCTCTGAAGCAAAGTAAAATCAATAGACATCTGCAATCTCCACGATTTGACACAAGCATACAGAGACAAAAGGCAAAAAGTCAAAAAGCATGCGAAAAAGATGTCATTGGCATTGCAACATTTCATTGGGAGATTTCAGACCATAATCTTGAGACCGGGAGATAAGATCCAAAATTTGGAGTCTCCTTGGTTATCCGGCGGAGTTGACAGCCCTGTCACTGTTATATTGTTACTATTATTTGTATTATTATTTAGAGATACTTTCTCAGGCTGCAGTTGGTCTATGTACAATGGAACCTGTCGATCAGTACATAAATATTAATGCAAACAAAAGCATGTCCAAAGTTGTTACTCACAAACTGTACAGGATGATTACTGGACAATGACTTCAAATTTCCACTAACAGCGTTCAAGTCAATAAATGGGGTCATTTTGGAAGAGCCAGTGTAACCACATCTTGCATGCATCACCTGGGGATTTGATTTGATAATTTGATAATTACGAGTGACAGATCAATGTGATAACGGAAGTAGAGATTACAAGATTAGTGAGAGTGAAAGGCTCATGAAAGGAGAGCAGGTCTGTTTGTTAGGCTCATGTGTTCACATGAAAGGACTCAATGAAATAAATGAATAAATATTTGAAGTGCGGGTTATGGATGAACGAGAGAGGTGACGTTTGCACTTTTAAGTCCTTTCACAGGAACACATGAGCCCAACAAAATGACCTGGTCCCAACTGAGTGGCTTCATAGCTCCATTGGTAGAGCAATGCACCAGCATCACAGAGGTCACTGGTTTAAATACCATTGAAGATTCCTGAATTTTTCAGGTGGCTGTAAGAGACAATAATTTCTTTATTAATAAGTGCAAGGATTACTTCTCTCTTTCATCTATAACCCACACTTCAAATAATGTTATACGTACGTTGTAGTTTAATTTTATCCCCTGGTTTAATTTTTTTAAACCAGTTCAAAAATTTTGAACCAGTTTAAATTTTTTTAACTGGTTTATTTTTATCAAATGTCTATGTTAAATTGTCAAATGTTTCTTCCGTACTACTTTTCCTACCCCTCCCTGATCTTCCCCATTGCCTCTATCCTGCAGTTGTCGCACACCACCTGGAATGCTAACCTAACTGTTTCAAATAAGACAGTGCATGTTTCTAAACACTCTGAACCAGTGAAACCACTTGGCCCTTTTCAAAATTAATGTTGTCTCATGTTTGGAACACTGATGAAACCCAAAAAAGTCACTTTTGAAATAGAACTTAAAGACTCTCTGAATGCACTGACTTGACTCTATGATGTAATCAATGTGAATATTGTTTTGTGATGCACAAGTCTGAGTTTGTTGATCAATTTGGAATGACTGAGTCCTTTTTTTCAAACTGTTCATTCACTTCCAGAGCTGTTTGAATTCGCCTAATCCAAAACTTTTTCCCTCCTGATATGCAAAAACCACCCTTAAAGAACCTTACTAATTCCTAAAATGCAGTCTGTGTCCCTAACCTTACACGAAAGCTAACCATGTGGCCAACGTGGCACCAATATGGCCGCATTCAAAATAAGTGCTCAATCCAAATCACTAAGCTGAGCATTAATTTTGACCCTTATAATCACTAAAATTTGATGGTCTTTGGTAGCACCAGAGACAACAATCCACAATAATAATCTTTAAATGATTTCTCTATAGTTTATTTTATACATACTCCATTTATAAAGAGTTCTACTTAATTACAGAAAGATGTCCAGCTATGTTGAAATGGGTGGTGTCATAAAAAAAATTAAGTTGGTTTGAAAAAGAAATTGTGTGGTTCAAAAAGTTTAAACTGGTTAAAAAAATAATAATATTTAAACCAGGGGATAAAATTGAACAACAACATATACATTAAAATTTCAATACTGAAACTATTTGCGCCAGCCCTATCAAACCCTGTTCAAATAGACTGGTTAGGGTTAAGCTTTTGTGGTTAGGGTTATGATGAAACCCAAAGAACAAGTACTGGTATTCGAAATTACTTCTTCAAAAGAAGGGTCCTTTGTGTTAAAGTATGTATTGTAAAATATTGTGTGATTAAGTGAACTTTTTTATTATCATGTTCTTAAGTCTTGTTTTATGAATATGCAAATTAAGAAATATGTTACACATAGCTTTTTTTCATTGTGTTTCTAAACTCATTAGCATGATCAGAATGGGAGCTTTCTAGTAACAGTAGGCTAAAAGCAATATGAATAATAATTAGAAATCCATTGACTCCAGGGGGTTCCCCATTGACAAGTAAAACTATCTGGTGTTAGACACAGTAAAATACTACGTGTAAGTCTGGCCAGTTTAGGCCGGTTTTGGTGTGAAAGGGTTAATGAGTTCAAAATCATTTTATACCTTTTTATTAGAATGGTCCAGGTGATCGTTTAGTTCCAAGGACCTCTGCTGATGTCTACTAACCTGGCATTTCAAACATTATGCATTGGTTAGAAAGTTCTGACAAACCACAGGTTTGTAAAGAGGGGTTTGACATATAGTGTAGATGGTTGCTTTGGAAAAGTGAAAGAAAATGTAACATCTTTAATAACCAACAATGCAGTAGAATTATTGCTTTATCAGGCCAAGACAACAAAGAAGATGGTGATTTTGCCTGCAGCCAGCTACTTTTGACAACCATGAAAACTAAGAATGACAAAAGGCCACTAGGAACCTCTCTAAACTTGTGACATGTACTCATCTCCCAGTTTTTTTGTATAAATATGTCCAGTAAATCAAACTATCAAAAACTACAAGAATGATCCTTTCTTCTCTTTAAGATAATTAAACAGTAAAGTACAGTGACTTTGTTAAACACAGACTGACATCAGCTTTCAAGACCTGTGGTATCAACAAAAGATTTTTGTGCGCACTTTACCACCTCCCTTTGCCAGTACTCTATTTTATGGATATTTCATTAAAGCTAAGACTACTCAGATATGAGGAAAGTAAACCCAGAAAATAAGCTAGTTGCTTGTCAATAGGCAAAAGGGCATCCGAAAAATCAGAGTCCCAGGAAGAATTCAAACCACAACACTGGCCAGAATTGCTCCACACATTGAGTTCAAAAAATTTTGGGAGCACAGGAAAAATTAACAGATTCCCATTTTTGGATATTTTAGGGTATTTTGAAGAATACCAGTAAAAATCCCAAATTTGGCAAAGTGAGACAAGTCCCAACGACGGAATTCCCAACCAAATTCCCTGATTGGGACTTGTCTCACTCTTCCAAATTTGGGATTTTTGTTGGCATTCTTTAAATACCCTAAAATAGCCAAAAATGGGAATCTGTTATTTTTTCCTGTGGAGAGGGCATAGCTCAGTCAGTTAGTGCGCTGCTTTTAGAGCAAGAGGTCCCCAGTTCGATCCTTGGTGACTTCAAGGTGTTTTGACTTTCCTCTGATTCATGTAGCTATCTAAGCTTTAAATTACCCATAAAAATAATGGAGCACTGACAGAGAGAGTGGGGTAAAGGGCACGTCAGCCTCCACTGATATCAGCTTCGCAGGTGAAGGAACAACTGACGCTATTTAAAAGTGACTTTACTTTTAATTCCTTTACTAGATCTCCTTGGGAGCTACATTTATTGTACAAATATTGCACAATTATTATAATTGTAGCTTGCTTATCTCGTGTTTTTTAATATAGACAACATGTAGCACTGGTCTGCAGGCTCTATGAAGTTGTGTGTCTCAAATTGGAATTGCATTATCATTGATGATGAATAGTCCATGCAAACAACCTTCTCTCATGGGTGTGTGCACCATTTATCCTCAGATTTACATTGAAGCTATTAAGGATTTAATTAGGGAATCCCTGAATGCAACACAGAACCTAAGAAAGCCGCACCTGCCCTATTGTGTGCACTAATATTGTTGTTATGCTGTTATTAATAACAGTGACAAGAATGGCTAGACTGTGTATAATTTGGTACTTGAAGTAATATTTCTTACCAAATCTATCCTCGGGTGACTGTCCACATAATAATCCTTGTGAAGCAGGCGCCATGACTGGTATTCATTGTGATGGCTAGAATTTGTTCTGACATGCCCTTGCTGAAAACAAAGTGTAAAAGTATCTTCAGTTGATATTTTAATCCAGCAACACACAGTTCAACATTATTTTGTTGGCCAACAAATGTTGACATGTGTCTTACGTCATGTTAAATGTTAGAGAACGCACGCGCTAAAGAAAGCCATAATAAACAAAAATGTTCACATATTCGGATTCTTCATTTCATTACCTTTTCGGTGATATATAGTTTGCTGGAGTTTTACCGAAAATAACATGCTAACAAAAGATTTCCTGGAAGGCACCCCAAAAGGTTAGCAGTAACCTTAAACAGTAGGCACCCGCTGGTATTGTAATGTTATTTTAATACTTATTTCAATTAACAGAAAACCAATATTGCAAACAAGAAATAGAGTTTTGAAGAATTCTACAGTTAATATGAAGGTGCTTTGTACGTTTGTGTATAATGAATGTACACTGTTTAATGTCTGGCAGCCAAAAAATTAAGGATTTCAAAAAACTCCTTGTCTGGCACCCTTTGTTGCAAAAATGCGGCAACGTCACTTCTCAAACTTATTGATAATTCATAAGCCAAAAACAAAAGAAATCACCACTGTGAAGGAACTTTGGATATGTGGTCTTGATTAGCATAAAATGTTGCCAACTTTAATCCCAAAATTAATATGCCTTAAAATTCTGATTCCTTTGAGAAGCAATATCAAACACTTGAAAGAGTGTTTCATCGAATGTCCAAACACCTCAAATCGGTCAAGAAACTTGGCCTTCAGTCTCGTTTGTCACCTCGCTTCTCTGTGTTTGGATGTCCGTTAAAATGCGACCAGCCTGAAAATTCGCATTGGCGACCAGCTGGTCACAATTTCGGACCCTGGAGTCCAGAAACCGAGATATAAACCACTGAAGTTGCAAATCAGGAAAAATGAGGGGGTGACAGGATCAGCATTTAGGCATGTATCACCCACTCATTCGAGTCTGTGCGGGAGTAGAGCTACAGGCCTAAAGTGATCATTAAACTGTTTGTGTAAAATTTTCGTAGTTTTCGTTTATTGGAGATGTATGTTTATAGTCCATCTACATGAGAATTAGAAGAAAGGTGAACGAAATCAGCAGTATTTGCTTATTTCCAGTGAGCCATTTTGAATCAGGAGCTGACGCAAGAAGCTTTGGGATTGCGCGTGTCTTACTCACGCACACTAAGCTGAAAACCCTTTTGAACCACTTTAACAGATATCTGCTGAGGATTGGATGGAAATTCTACATTAATTATTTGACAGATCAGGTAGGTTCAGGGCCCGGTTGTTCAAAAGCTGATTAACGCTTATCCCAGATTAAAAATTAACCAAGGAGTTTATTTCTCTACTCCCAAATGCTGTTCAACGCTGATATTCAGCAAAACTTTACATTAGAAGAAGTCAATCTTGTAAAACAAAAATAAGCAAAGAAGCTTTCAACAAAAAGTTGCAAACATGAAACAAAAGTTTACGCTAATCCTGGATTAGGTTAATCGGCTTTTGAACAACCGGGCCCAGGAGAATAACTACTAGATGTTTGTCCTTAGTAATAAAAGACCTCAACGGACCTTTGACATCAAAGACTAGAAAAAGATCCTTGAAGACAAAGATCTTCCAATATCTTCAGTTGCCTTAAATGCCCTGAAATAGCCCGCATGGCAGGCGTTAAAAGGGGAAGGAGAGGGAGGGAAAATGGAAGGGGACTGGGGAGAGGGGAAATAAAGAATGTAGATAGGGTGGATCTAGGAGAGATTGATCTCCACAAAGCTTGAAAGGAGCTTTAAAATATTTGAACATCAGGCACCAGTTGTTCAAACGATGGATAGCGCTATCCCCTGGATAAACCACTATCCATTGGATAAGTCATAGCAAAACCAATTGCCCTATCCAATGGATAGTGATTTACTGATGGATAGCATTATCCACCTTTTGAACAACTGGGGACAGTAATTTAATACTCTTTTAAGATTTGTACATCTTTGAAAATCTTAAAGCTCCCTAAAGGATTTTCATCAGGGCTTACTACAGTCAACTCTCTCGTAAGCGACCACCCTTGGTGCACGACAAAGTGGTCGCTTACGGGAGGTGGTCGCTTACGGGAAAGATCAACAAAATAAGTGTAACACTGGATTGATCAATTAATTACATAAACAAATTACCTAATCAGCTAAAATTAGGCAAATAGAAACTAATTTATTTGATTTTTTTCACATGCAACAAGTTTCGGGAAAGGTAGAGTGGAGTGTACAGTACTTGTCAAATTATGTGTCTCACGTTAATGAAAATCACCTGAAATTTAAACCGAACAAAACCTAGGAAAACAACGTCAAACATGGGATGCATATACTTGAAATCTTGATAATGTATTTACATTACTCGGTCGCATTCGACCGCTTATCCACAAAATCTAGAATGCTCGATTGCTTCTGTGACTTAAGCCTCATGTCAACAAGAATATCAGACACTTTCGTGACTGCAGTGGACAACTCCTCGCAACTCCGATAATCTGCAAACTCAGCGATCTGACGCACGAGATCAAGTGCTCCTTTAACTGTTTGCACCGCTGGGATTGGTAAGGGAGCATCGTCACTGCTATCATCACTGTCGGAATCAGTTGCTATTTCCGTCTTGTTCCTGTTTGAGTGAGTAGTGATAACCTCATCTCGTAGGGTCTCCCTCCAGTCAGGGTTGGCGGGATCTAAGGAGTAATAGGCGTCCGCATCATCGTCGAAGGCAGCATAGGGTGCAGCGTCAATACCTTTCTTAGACATCTTCTGCACCAGGGCTTCAAGGTCTAGTAACTCCTCGCCGGCAAACGGGTCATCGTCATCTTCATCCAAATCCATGGCTGAGGGGTACATTCCAACATGTCTGAAACACTTACTGATTACCTCGCACTTGACTTCGTCCCACGCATTTACCATCCATCGCACGGCCATTAGGAGGTTCACAGACTTTACTATCTCACTGGCACAGTGTTCTCCGTCAACTTGACTAACGATATGCCGCAGCAACTTCCGTTTGTAGTAGATCTTCCACACCTTGATTATACCTGCATCCAGAGGCTGCGTGCGCGATGTGGTGTTCTTCGGTAGAAAGGCCACTTTAATGTTGGAGAACATGTCTGTCAGCGAGGGTGGATGACATGGTGCATTGTCTAAGAAAAGGATAATATGCCTTTCCTCTCTTTTCAGACGGTTGTTCAACCTGGTAAGGATAGTAACCATTATCTCGGTTCTCATCCACGCCTTCTCGTTGCTGAAGTACTGGGCACCGCAGGGGTATGATGGATTTGCCAAACGTGCGAAGCAGCGCGGTCGTCTGCTACTTCCTATCACAATAAGGGCCTCTTTGTCGCCCGCTGCATTCACAAAGAATGCAGCAGTTATTTATTGCTTCGCATTCTTGCCGCCCCTACAGCGTTTCCCCTTTTGAGAGAGCGATTTCTGGGGCGTCGCCTTCCAGAAACAGCCAGTTTCGTCCTCATTCCATATATCCCTCGGTGAGTAGCCCCTAGTTAGCTCTTTCAATCTTTCATTCCAGCTGTCTATCGTCTCTTGGCTTACATCTCCCTCTTCCCCAGCAATGTTCATTTGGCCGATGTTATGTCTCTTTTTCCACTTGTCTAGCCAACCACTTGTTCCTTTAAATGTGTCATCTCCAATTCTCTCAGCTATGATTCGCGCTTCTTCGACCAGCATGGGGCCATCAACAGGGATATTTGACTCTCTTGCTCTGGTATACCATTTCCACAACAAACCATTGATTTCGCCATACTTTTCAACATTCAATCTCTTTTGAGATTGAGCTCCTTCATTAGAGTTCCACGATTCGAGAATCTTAGCTTTCTGCTTCAGGATTTTGACAATCTGTGTTTTCCCGCAATCAAATATTTTCGCTAACTTTCTCGTGCTGTTACCCTCGTTAGATTTCCGGATGACTTTTATTTTTTCTTTTAGGGAAAGACATTTCCTTTGACCATCATTAGCTTGTGGGGGCATTGGTGGCTTCTTCGCTGTGAATTTCTTTGTAACTGGTTTGCTGTCCTTAACTGGGATTCTCGCTTGCTTGGCCACCTTCGGGGTCGGCACGTCAGAACAAGAAACGCAATAAGCCACCGATACACCAGCTTTCCAGCCTAGGCTGTCTTCATCAGCAGGGGATGAACATGCTTTAGACTTGTTACAGACAGGTTTTGCACACTCCAGACAAATATAATTCGTAAGACTTGAGCATTTAACACAGTTCCTCATCTTTAACCCTGTTGAGCACACGTGCATGTACAAATGTGGGAAATTCCCACGAGTATTTTATCTTTATCTCACGCGTTAAGGATACAAAGTGCAGATGCCAATCAATCTTGAACACCCACCACGCAACCAACGTGTAACACGTGCTGTAACAGAACTGAAAATCTACGTCATTTGCTTATCATTCAGCATCGATTCGCTCCGTTTGAAGTCAACATGGAGAAAAAGAATTTTTCAAGCATCACGGTTCATTCATTCATACGAGGTTATCATGTCTACAAGGATGAAACAACATGGGTTCCCGAAATTGGTGAGCAACGTAGACTGAAACTTGAGCCACTGAATGAAAAAGATGGAAATGCAGTTGCAGTAGTGAGGCCGCTGTCAAGAAATTTTACTGAAGCCGAACATCCCAACACCGTATCAAAAGAAGACGAAATTGTCGGCCACATACCATTACATATGTCTCAGTATGTTAGCAAATTCTTGAAACGAAGGACAAACAATGGAAAGACCATTATAACAGGAAAACGTGTAAATCGAGGAGCAGGTTATGGACTGGAAATTCCCTGCAGTTACATTTTCTACGGAGACAATGACATTTCTATTCCATGGCTTAAAGAAAAGATTGAAAGCACTGGCATATTTCACATTGAATAGCGCCTGGGCAATCTATGCATTCTTCTGATGAAACTTTGTACTGACAGTATATCATTTTGGGACAGATCACTGTAACAATTAATGTAAACTGTTATTATCTGTCAGCAGTCCGGGGTAGCGTCATTAAAAATTGAACTTTTGTAACTTCTGAGTAGTGATTCACTAATGATCATATATGATTATGTTGGGTGGTCGCTTACCAGAAACAGAAAACAAAAGAATATGTCAAATTTCTGGCCTAAAAAGTGGTCGCGGTCGCTTTAGAAATTTGAGTGGTGGTTGCTTACGAGAGAGCTCTGGGAACAGTATTTAACTGAGAGACAAAACGGTTGTTTACGAAGTGGTCGCTTACGGGAGGTGGTCGCTTACGAGAAGTGGTCGCTATGAGAGAGTTGACTGTAGTTTGTTGAAATTTGTCACAACAGAATATAAAGGTGACAGATATCCCGATTATATTACTCACCGCTCCCCTTCCCCCCCCCCCTCCTTCCTAAAATGGCATTTAGGTAATAAGATGTAAATACATCCACAAGACATGACTAACCTCATACAAGTGATCCAGATAACGAATCTTCTTTTGATCGTCTGTGGAGAGAACTGATTGAAAATCACAAAGCTGCAACAGAAAAAAAAAGAGAAAAACATAATATTATTACATGTCCAGAAGTAGATCGCAAAAAAGTCAAGAAGATAAAGCTAATGGGGACCTATACAGAAAGTTAAAACAGCGACAACTGGAAACTGACTTAGAGAAATCATACAATCATATTATGCACTTTTTAATAAAACAAAAACAGAGAACCTGCCTTGTACAGGTTGCTTTTGTCAACTCCAGTAACTTGTAACATTGGCTGCAAAGGAATATCTGAATCTCGCTCACACCTGAAATTAAGACATTACAAAACTTTAACACCTGTCCTTCATCTTTTTTCTTGTCCGTAGAGTAGGTCCAACATCACCAAAATTCCACAGTTTGGAAGTTTGCGTTGGTGTGGTTTCCAAGAACAGCTACTATTTGCCTAGCCTTTTCCCTCTTAAGAGTGCATGCACTTGCAGAAGTAACTCTGTTCAATGCCAGATACATTTACCCCCGGTACTTGCAAATTGGGGACATTACCAAACAACGAAACAGCGAAACAGCAAAATGAAGCACCAAAACACCATGTATGTCCCCACAATATATTGAATACTAACAGAGTTGAAACATGTAACGGCCCTTGTGTGCTGGGAAACAAGCTTCTGAATATCCAATTTGCTAAGTACCATATTTGGAACAACAAGAGCGAGGGGTTTCCAAATATGGTACTAAGCACTGAAACATTTAACCAGTCAGTTCGCACTGAATATTTTGAAGCTGTGAACACACGTTACACGTTTCAACCCTTATGGGTTTCTGATACTAACCAACAAAGGTTTGATTTAAGATAAAATGTTGTTTTAGGCGTTACTACACATAATCGCAGTCTTAATCTAAATCCTAATCTTAATTAGGCCTAATTAGGCCTAAAACGATATTTAATCTCAAATCCAACCTTTCTCGGTTAGTATTCAATGTATGGTGGGGTCATAAATGGTGTTTTGGAGCTTCGTTTCGCTGTTTCGTGGTTCAGTAATGCCTGTAAATTGGGGTTGGTTTAGGGATGAAAGGGTTGACAAGTGAACATAGATCTACAACCACTCAAATTGTCTGCTTTAACCTTCCTATGAGTGACACTTAAAGATTTATCTCTGTTGAACATTTAACTATAAAAAAAAATGCAATAAAACACATCTAAACATGGTAAAAAATACTAACTTTTTTTAAAATATTTTTTTAAATTTTTATTCCACACACACACACAAAACAAACAAATACTAACTAAATAATGTTAAAAACAACAACGTTTTGACATTGGCTAAACGTCATTATCAAGTCAAAGTTCTTTTAAAATTACAATCTATAAAATAATACTAAAAGAACAATAGCTGTCAAAAGGAGCCTGAGTGTATAGTCTGGATATTCAAATTAGGCTGCAGACTCTTAATGAAGAGCATTTCATACATTAAGCAATCAAATTTGACCTGGCACTTTCTTAAGACCTTAAAATTTGTTTTCTTTCAAAAGATTTTTCCTAAGACTTGATGGTGACGTTTAGCCATTGTCAAAACACTGTCATTTTGAACAAAGCTTTTAGGATTTTTTACCATGTTTAGATATGTTTTATGGCAGTTTTTTGTACTTAAATGTTTTTTTCAAAATCACTTCTTCTCTGTTGAATGCCAAAATATTTTACTTGTCCATGGGCTGGGGGTAATGCTTCAGGGCATCTGCTCAATGATTGTGTTAGAAATAATAGTGGCTTTTCTCCTTAATCTTAAACATCCAGCTATGTATATTAGTCACATGACAGAGTATTACTAGCAGAATAGAGGTTTTGCAAAGCAGCCATGTTGCATGGCAGGCAGGAACAATGAAAATATTTTGCATTAGAAAAATAATCTATAGTTCCTGCCATGCAACATGGCTGCTGTGCAAAACCTCTATTGCAGTTAGTCTGCATGCACAAATCCCCTACTTCCTTTGTTATACAAGCAGAAAAAGGGACCCTTCAAGTCCCTTCTTTCCTTTTTCTCTACGCAACAAAATAAATGTGCCGGAAACATCTGCTCCCTGGCTAAGTAGAAGCACATTTGGTGTGTTTATAAATCCTTAAACTTTGAATGTTCATATTATTCTTTTGCCCATCTCTGTTTTCTTTTTGACATTTAATTGTATCTTTTGATTGTTACTCACAGTAGCAATAGATCCAGGAATTCATAGAGCATCAGACGATCAGGGACTTTTCTTGGCATATGCTTGATCTGTTAACAAAATGAGGAAATTCAATGCAATACCCCTTATTTCAAAAATTATCCCCAGCAAGTTGCAAAACACTATAACAAAATCAATATAGTAACTAGTGAGGTAGCCTCCCATGCAGACACTCTTAGGGCTTCATCACACATTCCTCCCCCACGAGCAGAGGAGCCCATGATGAAGCCCTAAGAGTGCCTGTGTGGGAGGCTATTAGTGAGGGCAAATGAACAAAGTCAATGTTCCTTGTTTATTCTGCTTTTTCTTCCTTTCTTAATAGGTACATGACATTTGCAAATTAGCCATTCCCTATTTAAGGTTAAACATGGGTATGAAGGCTGGGAACCCAGATTTAGTGAACCAATTAACATTTTAGGGAAGTATTATCTGCAGTTCAGTTACAGAAGGCAAGGCAAAGCCACACATGAGCTGCCAGGGGCTGACCCAGAGTGGAACCTTATCCCAGCTCCTGTAACAGGAAGTAACTCTCAGAGTACTGCTACTCCACCCTGGAGTGAATGCCAATACAACGCAACTGGTTACCCCTAGCAGCATGTCCCCAGTACCCGTTTGTAAGCTAGTGTGAAGATTTCCTTGTCTATAAGGAAACAACATGGAGACAGAGATGGGCCTTGAACCAACAACCCTAGGGGGTGGGCGTCCAGCACACTAACCACTTTACCACCATGCCTCCACATTCTCAGAGGAAGAGGAGAAAATGGAAGGGGCAGAAATAACCTAGTCTAAATTGAGGTGCAAACATTAGCCATACCCAGGAAGGAGTGGGTAACTGTATTGTTTTCCAATGACATTTCTTGACCCACTCCTCATGCCAGTGTGTTGTCACGTAGCAACGGTCCAAAGTTGGGTCGCTTCAGTGGAACCCCATCGAGTCAACACTACCAGAGGTCAAGAAAGACAAAACCTTACGACAATTACGCTATTGCTGATCACTAACTGCATAGTAAGTGTGACCTTCTTTATCTTCTTTAATAAACTATGAATTAAATTGTTAGTTATTGTCGGATTTGTGTGGTGGATTAAGTGGCGGTATCTCCATTTTCTCTCCAGGACCAGCATGTCATCATAAATCAATCATGTTTTCTATCTGCACTAAGCAACGAATAGCCTCCAGAATACGAGGTTTTCTTCACTGAACAATTAGATGTCTAAATTACACCTATTTTTTGGTTGTTGACTTAGAGTGTGAGGTGGTCACTGTTTTCTTGATTTCTCTTCAGTTTTTTCGTAGTTTATCACTTTGTATGCTTCTTTGTGTGTTTTTATTTTTTTACTGTTTTCAATCTTTTTTTCTGACAGCCCTTGTGTAAAATAATCTCTATGGTTTTGCTTTTAAGTTACTGGACTTCCTAAAATTTTGAGTGTGTGGTTGTTTTCTTCACATCCAATTGTCGCATCCTGCGAGGGAAATTCCTCTGCCAGTTGGGCTTGTACTGTGCAGTCTTCATAAAAAATAATTACTTTTTTCCAGTAGTGTACTTTTGGAAAATAACTGTATTTGATTTTCAAATTTGGTGTTGATAATAATAATTATATACACCAAATTATTAGGAGTAGAAAGTAAAAAAAAAAAGTTAAAAGAAAAGTGACCATAATATAATTACTGTTTATACTTACAGTTTTTTTAACTGTCTGAGAATGATATAAAGAAACACATTATGAATGCAAATATGGTATTGCTTTTAAATTTGGTGTCAACAATCTTGCTGTGTGTGAATTAGTACTCGGTATGTCATAAAATCACTTGCTGTTTCCCAGAACACTGTCATTTCATTATGCATCTTGCAGCATCTGTTCTGTACAGTAATGTTATAATGGCAGTCATTTCAGATTAATTTACAGGACTACCTCTATAGACTTAACATTCCTTCAAGGACAAAATATAATTATATTTCAATTAAAAAATCGCACCAATGAAGTTGGGCAGGTGTGCAGCCAAAAAATTTTGTCAAATTTATGTGTGCTTCAATGGATACAGCTATTACTTATGTTATTTTTGTGTTTACTGAACAGTTAAAGTGAGAAATTTTCCCCACACAAGGCTGTCCAATTATTTTACGTGTGCTGTACTAACTTACAATCGTCATCTTACTGAACTGGCAAGCCTGGCAAAGCAAATTGTCGGCCACACCAAAATTATGCAGACTGCAGACTGTACTAAATTCAATAAAATTGACCACATTATCCCTGAAAAATTCTTCATTTTTTACTGCCTCTGCAACAACAAATTTTGCCACCATTTTGAAAGCCACTGAAGCGGGATGTGACGTCACACTGGCATGAGGACTGACCTAATGGCGTTCTTAGAGACGCCCTCCCTCTCTCCTGCCCATACCAATGCTAATCAACCTTGTTTCAAAGTTATTTACCGTCATGTCATAGGGAAATGTGAAGGCCTTCAACATTATTCTTTTGAAGAAATGTCTGACCACTTACATGTTGTTTCAGCTTTACTGGAGAAACAGTCCTGCCACAGATCTTTAAAAGGAAAAAAGGTACAATCACTTTTTTCCTAAGCTTCAATCACTTGCCAAGAAAAATTACTACCAATAAGTTGCACACGGAAAAAATGTGTGAAATAATAAAGGGTTGGTGAAGAATGGCACAAGCAACAATTTTTTTTTTTATGTACACCTGTATTAAACATTGAGACATCAAAACAGAATACTAAGTAGTAGCTGGCGGCAAAAATCCTGTTTTTATAGTAGCACATTCATTACTTTTTCAAACAACTAGGCTAATCTACTGGTCAAGAGAACTCATGCACAGGTTTTGGCTCCAAGATGGGCTGCAATGTGACAACTTAAGAAACATTAAATGGCCAAAAAATCTAGCAACCAAAAGTCACCTGAGTTCTTTTTTCACCTATTTTTATAGCCAAGATGCAAAAGTGCTGGAGCTGCTTGGATCTAGACATGAGTTCTTGCTTTGTCATGACTTACCTTCAATGTTCTGAGTAAGACATGTTCACCAATAAGCAAACCCAGCAAATCCTCATGTTCATACAACTGAAAAGCTACACGCACTTCCCTTAGCTCCTGAAAACTGAAAGATGCCAACCAATTCAGATAATGCAGCTGTAGCTCTTTAACCCTTTAAATCTGTCTAATGCCAGACCTTTTTACTGGTCAACTGGGAAGGTGGGGGGGGGGGGGGAGCCCTCAGTCTCAACGTTTTAATTAAAACCCCTGGGTGTCAGGGTGGCTTAGTGGTTATCTATAGGGCCTCCCATCACTACGAGCGGGGGTTCAACTCTGGCACCAGCTTGGGTACTTCGGTTCCCCAATACTGCAAGCAAAGGATGATAAGCACTGTCAATTATTAGTATATTATTAATATCATCATCATCATCATCATCATCTATCATCATCATCATCATCATTAATTTTATCAGACTGGTATCAGATGCACCTCACTGTTCCATCGTATATTTTTTGTGCCAATTATCATGAGAGCCATAATAATAATAATAATAATAATAATAATAATAATATTATTATTATTATTATTAAAGGGAGAGGACAAAATGCGGAGCCCTACTCCATGAAGTACCCAAATGGAGTACCCCTAAAATCATTTATTGGTCAAATTAAATACTTCATCAACATGGCAAGGTATTTAGATGTATGTTTATTTATTTTGAGCTTTCCAGCTCTCAGATTGTTACAGTTCGATACAGTTCATGAATTGGCCGCCACCTTGAAGTTTCGTAGGTATTTCGTATATCCCTTATTATTAAAAACTGGATCATTGGATAATGCAATTCGAGAGTTTTGATTGGCTAAGCCATCATGGGTTATGAGCCATTATACCATGATCTACAAACACGGCAAGCATATGCATGATTTTTGGGCCTTTTTATTTTTATTGTAGTCTAGTTTTCTATATTTTTGGGGCGTTTTTAATAAAACAATTATTCGACTCACGCTTGTTGGATATGAGATGATTATAGCCAACTTGGCGCTACGCACCTCGTTGGCTATCCATCATCTCATATCCAACGTGCACTCATGGAATAATTGTTAATTATTATAGTGCACTTTTAGCCAAATTTCACACCAACCGTATATACCCGGTACCTGCATTCCCATTCAGGCCCATGTATGCCAATATATACCCTTATGGAAATTGGAAATGGAAACTCTATTTTTATGTGGTAATTTCGTCACATGTTGTGTTTATGTTGCAGGTCATTTTGTTCCTTGGGTTAAATTGCAACCAAACTAGGTCATTTTGTTTCAACCTAGGTAGGTCAGTTTAGGGCAGGTCACAGGTCATTGTTTTACCAATACAGAAACAACCCTAACTGTTTAAAATTAACACAAATGCTAACATTAGCTCTCAAACCTTTTGTTTATATGGCCTAATTAATAAGCTTAAGGTTAACTTTAATAAATGTTTAGGATCATAGTATCAGTATCTGTTTTGGTAAAACAATGACCTTTGACCTGTGTTTTTCACTTGCCCCAAATTGACCAACAGTAGGTTGAAACAAAATAACTTAGTTTGGTTCCAAATTAACCTAAGGAACAAAATGACCTGCAACATATACACTCTACAGGAAATTATACATGGATATACGGGTTAGTAAGAATATTTTTCTAAAATTATACACGAAAAATTAAACAGACTACAATTAGGGATACATACAAATTATACTCGGCCATTGGCAAAACCAGGATCGGACCGGATCGGATCGGATCGGATTGGATCAGATCTGATCCGATTGGATCGGACTGGACTGGATTGACAAAACACAGGCCGGATCAATAACAAAATCCTGCCAAAAGTGGACGGTCACCAGACAACGTGCTGAAGACAGGAGAAGCCCAATTCTGTGTGCGCCTTTCTCTCTTGTGTAGTCGTCTCCTCATTTATTGAGACTCGTCGAAATTTTTTTTTTCCAGAGGTGGTTACAGATTCCGAAGCGAAATTATGAAAGATACAATATGACGAATTGACATCAATAAGCGAATTGGCTGCATGCACGACGGTCTTCTTCTTCAAACATGAAAACTGACAACAATTTTTTACTTTGCCCCAGTCCCTGACAATTGACACCTGAAATACAATCATGCCTCACTGCCCGCAATCACCAGTCAAATTCCTTGATGATATTTCTGGCATGATACTATAATAAGTAATAATTAGCATCAAATTTACCAAGCGACCAAAAGAACTCTTCACATAATCATATTCAATAAGAGTACACTTTCTCATTTTGAAATTTGCAGCGTGAAATTTTTTGCTACAACTTGAACGATTAACTTCAAGGTGTAAGAGAAAGACGATACATATACCCCCTAACCGAGTTCGAGGGCTGTACTGTACATTACGGCCAACATTTTTCCTCCTTAGATTTATGGCCCAAGCGTGTGGGCCCAAGTGCACGGGCCGTAAATCTAAGGGGAAAAAGGGAAAAACATAAGGGGAAAAGGGGAAAAACAAGGGTCCATAATTTACAGTATGAAATGAGAACATGAGGTTAGTAA
>NC_090877.1:34225642-34230642 GCF_036669935.1 Montipora foliosa | reverse complement strand
TGTTGACAATGTACGAATCGGGCATAAATAATTCAAACAAACGCAGTTGAATGCGGGCTTGTCCAATGGCCGTATTAGATACTCAGGCTTGTAGGTTCAAAATTCTCTAACCTGAAATTAAAATTAAAAACAAAACGTTAAACTTTTTACGGCACATCCAAATGTCACTCTCATCACAAGTAAAAATCTCTTGGACACTGAATCAACAGGATTCGAACACATGACGTCTGCGCTCGACCACTGAGGCAACTCAGTTGAAAGCAGGTCAATTTGTTGGACTTATGTGTTCCCGTGAAGGAGTCGATGAATGAAACAAACGTATATTTGAAGTGCAGGTGCACTTCTTCATCAACCTTGAACCCAGGCTCCCTCTCCCTAACTCCAACGACAAGAAAGATGTTTTTTCACAAACAAATAAAAACTCTTAAAGAATGGAATGATTTTCATTCAGGGCCATACTTCAAAAAGACGCCTATTCGAATTTTTGAATAACACGTTCACACCGTTCGTAATCCGGAAACTACCGTACTTAACTGGAAAGACGGCAAATCAGAAACACGCTTTGTAGTTCACAATAAAAACGCGTCCACGCGTTTTATGCGGATTCAAAAATGATTACGTCAACACATGACGTATTCAAATTGAATTTGCCCATCCACACGTATCCGGGTTCTTTCTAGTGGCCAGGACTCCTCTGTGACTATTGGCCACAGAGCATGCAGAGCATACACCATCAAGAGTCGAGTTGGCGAGAAGAGACTGGACCTGAGTTTGTAACGTCATCGGATTTTAAAGTACCCGACGTTTTTGAGACGCGGAAGGCAACCGGAAGTGAGTTGTTTTCCTTTTTAACTTGTCTTCACGCAAATACATTTATATTGCTAAGTTTCTTTTCTCCATGAGAGATGATTGGTTTAAAAATCTGGGAGACACTACTGTTCTGGCAAGCGAAATATTCACTTCCGGTTGTCGTTTCCCTCCCTAATATTCGGATTCGACCGTCCACATGATTCCAAATTCTTTGAGTATTCAAAACTCTCCACTCTGGAAAGCGGATTCAAAAAGGTTGCGGATTCGCATGCCGGATTCGCCGGATACGTGTGGACGGAAGTCGAATCCGCAAAGAAAAATTGCCGATTCAAAATATCCGGATACGTTTGGAACCTGGAAGTCGGTTTTCAATTAATTTGTCTCCTCTTTCCACAGGCAGCCCAAGCTCGGTATACGTTTTATAAAATTTGTATGGTGGGAAAATTAACTTTAAGCTCATAAATGCTAAAATAAGCTGTAAATGTAGGAATAAACTTCGCTTACCTCTACGTACAGTTGTCCTCGTCTTTTCTGTGCAGTCGGAGGGCAAACTGTGTCCGTTTTAGCCGGGTTTGTGGCTTTCAAATTTTTACGATGTCGTTAGTTGTCATTTCCCCTCACAAAGAGAAGAAAGGCTGGTGACTCGCGGCGATCTCGCCCCACGAATTGCCCTCGCATCACAAAGCAACGGTCCGAATCGCCATAAAAACACCACAGCCTTAGGGCCAGATAAATTTCCTATCACATCAACTCCACACTGGGACCACACAGCGATTTTAAGCGGATAAATTCCAAATAATGTTCGGCTTTCTATAATCTTCCCATGCGTTCAGCTAGATGTGTGGCTACGGCCGTTATAGCTGGATGGCGATCGTATTACATTCTGCACTCTCATTGGCCAATTGTTTCAAATTGTCCAATGAGAGTGCAGAATGTAATACGAAAGCTTAAAGTTAATTTTCCCATACAAATTCTGTAAAACGTATACCGAACTTGGGTTGTCTGTGCTCTTTCCTGACATTACAACGACACTTACAAATTACGGTTCTTGTATAGTCCATTACAAACTACTTACAGAAGGAACATGTATATCTGCATGATTTCATCATGGCAGATATGTTATTTGTGCAAGCTTCCTTCATGATGATCTCAAAATGGCAGAAGTAAGCATCAGCCTCATCTATGCATGGCAATTCCGCCATCTGTGCAAGTGCTAGTCGGATATCTGCGGTTGCACCTAAACATAGAGAGGAGTTTACAAATAACTGGTATGAAACTAGAGGTGTATGACAAAAAATAAAAAAGAAAGGCGTATTTCCTGGTGTTTACAAGGCTTCATGCAAGGAAATTAGAACTCAGCAACTGAATTTAAGCCCAGAAAATAACTGCCAAGAATTTGCTGGCTATGATAACACCATTTCCGGCTTAGTTTTTCAGCAGTTAGGCCGTGTTTCACGACAGCCGTTGTCTCGCTTAACATTCCTGAAAGTGGTTTGTTTGCAGACTTCGTTAAGCGACTTAAAAATGTTACTTGTTTTCACGGGTAAGATTATAGGTGGGCAGACACGAGGGGTCACGTTGTAGCGACAAAAAACTTATGTAGTGCACACTGAGGCGACATGTAGCAGGGACGTGTTGCGGGGACACGTAACAGGGGCAAAATCACAACATGTGCACACACATGAAAATGTTGTAGGTACATGTTTCAAGGATATGTTGCAGCGACATGTCCCCTCGTGTGAACTGATACTTTTGTAACTGTGCAACACTAATTTGGGGGTTATTTTGTCCCCGCGGCGTGCCCTATGAAGTTCAGCTGGTTCAAATTCATGGGACACGTCGCAGGGACAAAATAACCCCCAGAACAAGGGCCGGTTGCTTAAAGCCTGGTTAGCCCTAATCGTTGGTTAAGAGGTATCAAAACCTATGGGTTTCCATCGTACTTAATGCTGGTTAGCGCTAAGCACGCTTCGAGCAACCTGGACCAGTTTGTTATCGGACAGTTCAATGAGACAATCACAATCAAAGTTGTAGTTTAAATCAACCAATCACAACCTTAGTTTCAGTCACCATAGAAACAGTGTACAGACTAAATTGGAGCTTTCTTTCTTTCTTTCTTTCTTTCTTTCAGAGCGACAATAAACAATTTACGCTTCTTTTGTCAATCTTTTAATGCAAATTCTCCCTTTCTTTCATAACTTGGCTCTTCTTCTTTTCTCGGAAATTGTAATTTTTATGATTAATAAATTCCGTCTGTGGCTTTCGCCCAGTTGTGCACCATTGAGATTAGAGCTTGTGTAGTTGATGACTTTGGTATGGCGCCAAACTGGTTTGGATCAATAATAGCCAGAACTGCAGGACCCACGTGATTTCGCACGATAAATTCATCTCTAAAGTAGCTGAGGAATTTATCGTGCGTAATCACGTGCTCACTGAACATTCCTCGAAGAGTAACCCCCTGGGTTTGCGATTTTCTATTTGATAGACACCAGCGTGTCAAGTTGTCCAGTGATTGTTTCTCCGAGTGGGGTCTGGTGCCCTCTGACGTTCCCCAAGACACTAAGATTTCCTGCTGATGATAAATGATCTCCATCCATCAGAAGCTCAAGCATGGAAATACGTGGACGACACAATACTGGCCGAAGTTGTTCCGAAGTTCGGAAATACTAGTATCCAGTGCTCTGTCATCGAGGTGGAACAACGGTCAATACGAAACAAACGCCATTTGAACGCGGATAAATGTAAAGAGCTAATAATTGACTTTAAAAAATCAAAACATCAGTTGAATTCTATTACCGTCAATTCCAAAGAAGTCGAGTTAGTAGATCATGCAAAAATCTTGGGGGTTCCCATTGCTAGAACTCTCCAGTGGAACTGTCATTTTCATGAAGTCATAAGAAAGACTAATAAGCGCATGTATTTCCTCATTCTGCTGAAGCGCACACGGGTCCATATTAATGATATCGTTTTAGTTTTTATTCTACCCGCATTAGGCCCGTGTTGAAGTATTGCACGCCTGTATTCCATCATGTACAGAGACAAGCTTTGTTAATCATCTCTCCAAATGCCATATCTTATCATGAAAGGCTTTCTTTGTGGCTCAAGGACAGACGAATCGAACTATGTAATGAATTTTTTTTATTCAATTATGTCTGAGCTATGTCACAAGCTAAGCCATCTTTTATCAGACCTAAATGAACCACATTATTGTCTCCGTAAGCAGCAGCAGTTGAAGCGCCCTGTCATCCGTACAAAACGTATCCTCCCACGTAGACGTAATTAAGGGTTTCGTCACGCAAAGGGGACACTTTTATTCCCTCAATGTCAAATAGATGACTACGTAAAGCCAATATAGTTTTATATAATTTTTAGATATAGCCTACTAACAGTTACATAGTTTTTTTTATTCATACTTATATCTATCTATCTATCTATCTATCTATCTATCTATCTATCTATCTATCGAAGAGGACTTCGTGTAGTCCATTTCGGTCTGTTGTCATACTCGTGATAAACAAATCGGACTCCCGCTGCGTGGTCGTCCGATTTCGTTATCACTCGTATGATTACAGACCGAATTGGACTCCACTCGGTCCTACTGACATTACAAATTTGGGTATTTCACGTTGGTTTTTTGCAGACGACGGCAAAGAAATGGACAAAAGGGAAAAACGCAGGTGCAGGGAGTCCAAAGCTTTTGTTTTTGCCCACTAAATATGCAAATTTTTGACGTTCTCGTTGCCGTCGCCATTGTCGTTGCTTAAGTTCTGTAGACTTTCATATACCGTACTAAAATGGCGGGGGACAAAAAAACAGACTAGTAATTAGCAATCTGAGATAGAGGTATCGTCAAAGTTTTAGAAAATTCATGGGAGCCAATTCAGAGCTACCTTAAATAACCGAAAATATAAGGTAGCTCTGAATAGCCTCCCATAAATCTTTTAAAAATTGACGATAGCTCTATCTCAGATACCTAATTACTATTCTACAATAAAAAAAGGAGGTCACTGTCACGAAATTTCTTTTTTCTCGCTTTTACATTAATTATGTATAGTCACCGTTCGTTTTTCTCTATCATTCTTCCTGTTCTCTTCACAAGTTCCATAGTTCAGTGTTGTTAATTATTCGTATTTCATAACGGTGTTAATGAACTAGTGTTGTTGTACCATTTCTAGTAGGAAAAAAGTCTC
>NC_090877.1:34215642-34220642 GCF_036669935.1 Montipora foliosa | reverse complement strand
TTGCCACTACCTCAACATTTACACCCAACAATGTTGCATGTGGAATCCAACTTTGTTCGATAGTTTGGACAGGGCTTAACCGCAACTAATATAACCTTAATTAAGCCCCATGCCAAAGGACCCAACATTGTTGGTCAAAAACATCCAACACTGTTGGGCCCAACATTTTGGGTCTGTTTGCATGGCATGTTGGCACTTGTTTGGGACTTGTTGGATGTTGTTGCGTGTAGTTTGAATCAGGTCAAACTTTTGGCTCAACAAGTTCCAACATTTCTTTTTTTGTTCTGTTACCCGGGTGAAGCGTAACACCAACATGTTATACCCGTTTGCATCTTTTATGCTTCAAACAGCCATTTTAAATAGGTTTCATTTTTTTCTTTTCTTTTCGATTCGCCCAAATACTGGGCCGAACAACCGAGAAAGTTCGCAACAGTTCACTGTCAGGGGCATGACGGCTTCCCAGATTTTACGTCAGCCCGAAGCCAGTGAACTCATGCAAACATTCTGTAAATCATTATATCAAAATACAACAGCGGAAAATGAGAATATGTACTAACCTTCACCGTCTTCGAAATCATTTCGCATTTGCGACAGCAATGAAGGGACACCCGAAGAAAATCGAGTGAGATGTAGAAGAATTACAATGGAGAGCACTTTACAAAATATCATGATGTCAGATGAATTTCTTCGTTCCTGTACTGAGCGTAGAATGTGTCCGTTCTTTGATAGCTTTTCGCCTAACACCTTCGAAATGAAGGTCCTTAAAAGAAATAATGAGACAAAATATAATTTCAGAAGAAAATAAAGAAGGTGAAAGGTGAGGCAGCCGAAGAGTGCAAGCAGACGTGCGCAAATATCCTTGTATTCGCGTGGATGATTCGTTAGAAATAGCAGACTCACTTGATTCCGAAGATAGCTTTTGCTCAGTTTGTAGTAATGTAACAACAACAATCCTTCTCTGAGTACTACACTAACCCGAACTATCCTAAGTGATCGAGTTATCATGTGAGCGTATAATTCGGTACTTCATATCAGAGCATTCATTTCAAATACAAAGGTTTTAATCTAAACCGATGCATTTTTGTTTCCATTGTTTTATGCGAAAAGGCTGCACGCCAAATAATTACTGTAACTCATTCGAAATCATACTACAGACAAAGTTGCATTCAAACGTCAGCTGTCTATCTATGCGCTTCAGACCTAAATTGACAAACCACACAATAAGTCACAACAAATCGTAAATCACCTGAAATGTCCGCTGCTTATTAAATACGCAACGGAACAGGCAGTTTATAAGAAAAGTTTGCGACGCGGAGTTTCCAAGCACATATTTTTATGAGGAAGTTCAAGAATATTTAGCTCTCGGCCTTGTAGCGGAAATAAGTTGTCAAATCCGGAAATTCGCTAATCAAGCTCACTTTTCTGTGGGAACCGCCTTGCCAGCTGAAAGACAACATAAAAAGCATACATTTTCAACGATTCCTAGGGAACTGACCCCGGGGAACTGACTGTCTCCGTCACTCGTCAGAGTGGCTCGGACGGAGATGAATCCAATCTTATTATCAACGGGGGAGCTTAGTCAAAGATGTGATTGGTTTGCGTAATTAAAAAACTGAAGGTTTGGATTCACTCTGACGAAGGGCTAACGCTCGAAACGTCAGCTTTTAGAATCTCTGTACGGTGGCCAATTTACATTATCAACTCTGTTGATAAAACCAAATTTTTGTACACTACTTCCCCACCGACGCAGCACCACAGTTTCCTTAGAAACTACCCCCTTCATTCATTTGAAGGTAAAAACGGTTTCGTTCATTAGAAGAGGAAGTGAACGCCACGTCTCTATGTATGAAATGAGAGATTTTCGTGATCACGGATATTTAGCGATTACGCAATCTCGAATTAATGAAAGATTGACTGCATTACAGTCCTTTTTGCAGGCATCCGAGACGAAGCCCGAAACGATTAGAGAACAATCTCGTTCCCAGGGCTCTCCTCTGTGGAGAAAAGCCCTGGGGACGAGGACAAGCAAGACAAACTTTCACCCAGGCCACCATTTTCCTTTGTGGTAAAATGACATAAAGTGAACTGATTTCTTGCCAAGAAATAAGATTAGAGATGAATACAAAGAAGAGTGAGAGAATCGAACCCATACCTACTAGCATGCATGGCAGGCGTATCTTAGCAAGCGAGCGCCAGATATATTGCGATCGAGCGCAGAGCTCTCAAGTCTCGCGCATTTCGATGCAATCTCACGCTCTCACGCCGAAGACCATTTCTCAGGCAATGGCACTTTTCTAAAAGGTAACTCGACCTTTTAAGCTTTCAGAAGTGCTCATGAATTCCGAATTCACTCCTTCACTGGCACTGAACTTCGACCAATGTTCATTCTGTTCGGGTGCGACCAATTTTCTTGTTTCTTCAGGACTTTCACCCGTTAATATATGAATTATAGCCTGATATCTTAGCTCAGGCTGACCATAATAACATGGGTTCTCTTAGCAAGCAGCATGGAAGAAACAAAATGGCGGACTCGACGGTGCATTTCCAGCGATCTGAAGTGGTTAGTGCAAATTTCAAAAATTTCCTGGGGAACATGCCCCCGGAACTCCCTAGAATTGTTTGGAGCCTCCGGCACAAGAAACACAGGGCACTTGCGCCTTTGGCGCAATCTCCAGCAAGCATCTCACGCTTTGGAAACTTTAAGACTTGAGTACTCTGCGAATGTTTTGGTCGCCATATTGGATTGGAAAGAAGGAGGAAAGCATGGAGCGAGTACAAAAAGTGCACTAGCGAGGTGGTAGGGAGATTTACAAAGCTGTGAAGAGGAGGGAGACGGGAACATGTTTTTTTCTTCCGTCCACCCTACCCCCCGTGACTGCATGATTTATCATTTCGTCACTCGCTCCATGCCGACCTTGATCTTGCAAATCCAATATGGCGACCAAAACACTCGATCGGAATTTTTCTAGCACTCGCTCACTAAAAAAGCTATGCAGGCTAACCCGTACCTTATGCTTTCCGCTACCGCCTATATCCGTTAGATTAACGCCAAATGACGGTGGCAGGCTGTAATTCCCTATTTTTACGACGACACTCGACAAATCACTGAAAGGCGAACTGTTCAGTTGATTCCTAGACTAAATACTCGACATTTGCTGTTACTCTATGAAGTGACTGTCGTTCTTCTTAGTTCTAGTGCATTTGATACTAAGGATTTTCCTTTCGTGTTGAGAGCAAATGTTGCACGAACCCGTTGCTACACAATAGGCCATTTCCGAGTTTAAGCCTGCCTCATCTTCAAAACGAGTCTAAGTGCGAAGTTTTTGTTATGAAAATTTAGTTTTCATTCATATGTAAAGTAGAACTAATTACCATTACAAAAACTTCGCAAACTCGCTTTGAAAAGGAGGCAGACATGAACTCGGAAATGGCCTATTGACGAGTGTTTCGTGCAACTTGAACTTGTCTGGTGATAGCGTTGCGGGACAAGTTGTACGCAAGTCAGTTGTATTTTGTGAAATTACTGTTGTAGATGCTAAAGCTCAAAGAAGTGAAAGTAAAAAACAATTGAAATTCTAACGAAGAAAAAGCAACCGCCAAATCTTACTGCAGACAACAGAAAAGCGTATAAATGGCCCATCAACGCAACAAATTGCAGGGGTAAAAAGTTTTTCTTTGTTTAGAAATGCTCAGTCAATTAAAATATCTAAGGTCCAGTTCAAACGTCGAACTTTGTAAGGAACGTAATTAATTCAATAAAGTGCATGAAAGGATCGACGTTTGAATCAATTCGACCCATCTAATTTGGGTCGACCCAAGAATTAAGTTCGAGTGGTCTACATTGGAAAATCGATTGTGGAGCGACTTTGATTCAAACGTCGAACTTCTCATGTGCTGAATAAAATTCATGCGTTTGCATAATTTATTTTTGTGTCCCACAATTCCCTTCTTTCACGAAAGCATTGTACATCGTGATTAGAATCAACCCTGTGAACTTTACTATAGTAAACACCCGCATATAAGAGCAAGCGGATTAAGAACATCAGGCTGAAATTTGGCCAATAAAGCACCATATAAATAAGAACAAATTCAGCCTGATAAATAAAACATGTTCTTAAGACAGAGGGAAAGGGCATTAGGATAAGGAAACAATACAGTACAGTAACTTACAGTAACTTATATCAAAGTACTATGGTGTTTAGGACCATTACAAACTACAAATTCTATTACAAAACAGCATTGTAACCTCTAGTAATATATAATTTGAAGTATTTCTGAAACTAATTTTAAGAACATTTTAAGAACACTTTCAGGCTGATTTCTCACTAAGCACCCCTCAAATAAGAACACGACCTGAAAAAAATGTTCTTATATGCGGGTGTTTACTGTGTATACAATGTAGGGATTTAAGTTCGGTACATGAAAAGTTCGACGTTTGAACTGGGCCTAAGTCCTTAAATTCGCGACAGATTTTATATCAACGAGCGAAATGATATATGAAATCAATCATATCATGATTAATGCATGGAGATGGTTATGAAACTCGGCAAGTCTTTTTGTTTCATGTTTTTGTCTGTATTTTTGGCCTTGACGGTGCACAAACACACTTTCCTTCGAGAAGATAACCAATCAATTCTTTCGATGAAATTATTCGCAACTAATTTGCAAACCCGTGCGAATTCGAAGCAAAAACAAAAGATTGTGCACTGTCACGATCAATTCAACATCGATAGCTTCACTAGATTTTCACTAGATTTTTGACCGGAAGGCTTATTGTAGCCATAGACTGAGAAGTTTACGAAGTAGACATCTAGGCAACAGAAAACGAATTCTTTCTTCGTTTATAAATACTTAAATGTATGTGTAAAGAACTTTGAACACTAAGCCCTGTGTTCTACTTGCGTCCACGAAAAACCGAAGTTAGACGTGAGACAGTTTGCGAAGTCCTTTATTCTTCCTCTTTCCTAACGAGGGCAGGGTAGCTGTAACTGATTTTTTTT
>NC_090877.1:34203142-34208142 GCF_036669935.1 Montipora foliosa | reverse complement strand
AGAAGGGGAGTGGGTCTATTCCTGATGTGATGTCACAATCTACTTTGCATGCATTTTTACAAAGAGTTAATGCAATGTAAATCAGTTTGTGACGTCACATCAGGAATAGACCCACTCCCCTTCTGACTCGGTCGTGAACAAAACAAACAACTCAGGTGCAAAGGTTCATTTTAGCGAAAAAAATACTTTGTGGTTAGGGGCACTTTAAACTTTGCCGATTTGATTTTTTTATGTTCTTAAGTGGGAATTTCTGGTTTCCTTAGTAATGATAAAATCTTCAACCCACTGGTCAGTTTCGTGAAAAATGATACCCTATTCTAGACCGAAAGGCTATGATTTATATACTCTATCTTAGGTGGGAGGCGTGGTGGCCTCGGCCTCATGGCTAGTGTGCTCGATTCCGGATCGAGTGGTCCGGGTTCGTGTTCTGGCCGGGAACATTGTGTTTCTGTTCTTGGGCAAGACACTTTACTGCCACGGTGCCTCTCTCCGCCCAGGTGTATAAATGGGTACCGGCGACGTTAATGCTGGGGGTAACCCTACGATGGACTAGCATCCCATCCAGGGGGGAGCAGAAATACTCCTAGTCGCTTCATACTACAGAAACCGGAGATAAGCGCCGGCCTGATGGGCCTTCTAGGCTCGTACGCAGGCTTTTATCCTAGAGTAAACTGCTTGAAAACCATACCCTTCACAGCGGCACATAAGTTTTTAGTCCATATATGGCAGTACCCCCCCCCCCCCCCCGGGATCTGATAGCAAAAATGATGGCTATCAACATTAAGATTTGACCGGATTTTCGAAAGGGAACAGGCGCAGCTGTGAAATATTAGGGCAAGGTGTGAGAAACAATGTTTTTTAGCGTGGTTTTACCCAAAACCGTGGCCCCAAAACTTTGTTTCTCACGCCTCGCCCTAATATTTCCCAACTGCACCTGTTCCCTTCTGAAAATCCGGTCAAACCTTAATGTTAGTGGTCGTCTGGTCATTTTTGCCATCAGACATGGCTTAAATACAGGCGTATAATGTATTATTGTAAAACTCTATTAGATGAAACGCGACGGAGAATAAACAAGTTTTACATATGCAGTTCGCAGAGTGCTGCTCACTAGTTTAGTTTTTTTTCTTGTTTCTTTTATAATTGTTTGGATGCCTCTAAACGTTGGAACATACTCTGGTAAAACAAATTCGCAACTTTGAATACTGATGAACATTCACAAACAAAATACTGCAACCCGCATTTTCAACATGTGAAGGGAAAAGATAGAACCCATACCGGTACCGGATTTTGGATGTCGGATGTTGGATGTCGGATGTTGGATGTCGGATGTCGGATGTCGGATGTCGGATGTCGGATTTTCACAACTTTGTTGTCGGATTTTCAACAACACCTACAAGCTTCAGCCAACGCACGTTTCGTTAAATTTCTGTTCGGAAGGCCTTTAATCACCTATCGAACTTTCGTGATCTGAAAAAGTTAACACCTGTTTCTTTCTGATTGATAAAAATGTCCTTGTGAGTACCAAACAAAGGCCAGCTATGAGTTTCGGAAAGGATACAATACCTAAAATTTTTGTGAGGTAAACAAAAATACCCTACTAAATCCGAAAAGCTTCAAGTTCCCCTAGAATAATCGAACAGAAAAAAAAATTTATAGCGCATCCGAAAATAAACCTACAAAGCTTTAAAAGCACTCAGTAGACCTCAGAACAACATTTAAAAGCACTTGAGAGAAAATCGTCTCTGGGTGTCCCTGATTCAATTACGTACATCCGCAGCAGAGGCTGCGAGGCCTTGATTTTTGCCATAATTCAGTAACAAGAATGGCAACAGATGGTTGCAAACAAGACCAGCTTAAGACTCTCATTTTTTGACAGATTGTATACAAAAACGTAAAACAAAACCAAATAAGGTACTGTTTGCAGGTTAGGTTTGCAGATGCTCTGGTGTTAAAGTGAAACTCGTCGTTAGCTTTCCAAATAAATCGGAGTTCTTATTTGTTTTCAGGGACGCCCAACGACTAATTTTGGTAAATATCCTATTAGGAGGGAAGGTGTGCTAGAATTTTGGAATATTGGAACTCTGATGTTTTAGGCGCACTAAGGCCTGTTCCAAATTTCGCGGACGGCAACCGGAAGAGAACATTTCGCGTGCCAGGACAGTGGTGTCTCCCAAATATTGGTAATCTCTAGTGGAGAAAAGATACTAATCAATGTAAATGTGGTTGTGTGAAGACGAGTTAAGAAGGGAAAACAGCTCACTTCTTGTTGTCGTCCGCGTCTCAAAAACGTGCGTGCCTAAGCTCTCTAATGTTGGCGCGAGAGGCAAATGCCGCGCGGAGAATGGGGAAGGGCGCTGTGCACCCAGAGGTCGAATAGCCCACTTTGAATATATTAAAATTCAGTCCCAAAGAAAAGACATCATCTCGAGGCTCTGGGGAATAAACTCATACAAATCCTTATATTTATTCCCCAGAGCCTAGAGATGATGCCTTTTGTTTAGGACTGAATTTTAATATATCGAAATTGGTCTATTTGTTTCAGTCGAACTATGAAAACAATGAAAATAGACCAGCGGTTGTCTAAATAAGCTTACTGTAAATCAAAATGGTGGAACCTGGAGTTGATTGTAATGTATTTACGGCACGGCACGGCACGGCAGTAGTACGACGTTTGAAACCAAGTCGCGCTACTGCCGTGTAGTACGACAGAGCTTGTCGTGCCAAACAGAAGTGGTGCGACATGGTTTGAAATGGGCCTAAGATTATGAACAGTTTTCCGAAAAGATTTCCTATAGGTATTTCGGAACAGTAGTGAAGAGTCTGAAGAGTGCGTAGAAATTTCAAAACCACGCAGAAGAACGCTAAAATTTTACTGAGCTGAGTAAGAGTCAACTGTGACATTGGAAATAGTGTAAAATGTGAAGAAATATAACTTTTAACATTTTCGCCAGAGTTTGTTCGAAAAGCGTACCAGTAAAGCAAAAGTCTCCTATGTATATTTAAATGTAAAGTTCTTGTTATTGAATGGAGTACCGGACAAAGGAAAGGGGTCGTTTGACTGTACGTCCAACTGAACATCTGCGAGTCTGTTGAAAGGCTACTGGAAGGACGACTTTCAGTCTAGTGCACATGTTACGCTCGTGTTATAAAAATCTATACGCGGCGTGTGGTAACCATGATGTACTCATTGACTGACTGAGTGGGGAGGGCCGGACGGGAAAATATTTGGCTCGAGGTCATGGGGTACGGACCGAACACAGCGAGGTCCGTGTTCCACGACCAAGGGACAAATGTTTTCCTGTCCGACCCGACCTGAACTCAGTCAATGAGCATTTTATCATATGGGCTTTTTACGCTATTCATGACCACCCAGAAGATGAAGTTTGGACAAAAAAATTACGAATTGGCACAGAAAGATTATCTTAATGTTGTTTTGTATCTGCTTTACTGGCTGTAAATAACTTGGATGTTTCGAAGAGACGAAGTCCTCTACAGTCGCACCGCAAAGAGCGTGTTCCTAGTAGGGCCGTACGGCTTTTTCCGGCCCTCCTCGCGCTAATTCGTACGGCCCTCGAACGAGGATTTTCCCAGTAGTTTTACAATGAAAGCGCGCGCGGGTATGATAAAAACCAGATTGCCATGCATAAACTCCGATCAGGAAATCATCGCCTTCATATTGAAAAAAAAAAAGCATAGTGTACGAAAGACCCCTAAAACTTTGAAATCGGAGTTTCTCCGCAATAAAAAGGAAAGTAAGGATAAAAGTCATTTTCGACTCCTTTGTAATTTTTTTTATAGTTTGCGTGTTTTATTATGCAATGAAATAACTAACAAATAAACCCAGTTTAAAGTGTTTGATACTCAATCAAAATTTTATTTCTTTTAGCTTTGATCTTTTTGTCCGGCTGTAAAAAAGCTGTCGCACATTATTATGAAATTGATTACATGATGACAAAATTTCTTTAATCTTTGATCTTTAATTTGTATAATTGCCTATAGCAAGCTAATCCGGCAATGGGCGGTCAGACATGTACATGTCATTCTCGTCACCAGAGCTTAGGGCCGGGTAGAAACTCTATTTAGGAGAACATGCGCCGTAGGGTTTTTATAGCCAAAACATTGGCTATTTGAACTTTACTGCGCCTGCTCACTCCTCGAGCTAACATGAATGCACCAATTAGAGACGCTTTTGATTGTTCTTCACGAAAACCAATGAGAAGACACTTTGTTTCAGGGTTCCCCAGAGCTCTTCTCTCTCTCAGTCAAGAGAAAAGCTCTGGGGTCGAGATTGTGTACATGTGCTCATGACCATGACAGCGAGGGAGAAAATAAAAAAAAATAACACTAAGAAAAAGACATCATTAAAAATAGTTAATATTAATAAGGTAAATGATTACAAATAGTAAGTGAAGCCAAGTTGGGAGGGGAGGGAGGGGAGGGAGGGAAAAGATGATCCAAAGACGGCCATAGGAAAGGAGTACAGGGAAGAGAGTGAGGAAGAGTGAGAATACGCCTCACAGAAAATGTCTCAGCTTGGGAAAGCCCGCTGTTAATATCGAACGAAAGGCATTACCTTTGTCAGCCATATGTTGCGTACTGGCTCGCGGTAACGTAGGGAGAGGCTGACACACGTAGGCCATTTGGAAATGGTATTTTGACGTTTCCCATTTTGATCATAGTTGTCGGACCAGGGATGGCGCAGTGGTGAGAGCACTCGCCTCTCACCAATGTGGCCCGGGTTCGATTCCAGACTCGGCGTCATATGTGGGTTAAGTTTGTTGGTGCTCTTCTTTGCTCCGAGACGTTTTTCTCCGGGTCTGACTCTGGTTTTCCCCTCTCCACAAAAACGAACATTTGATTTGAGTTTCTTTCGTTAGTGTCCCCAGTTAGTACTCTTGTGCTAAATCAATTGACACTTAAACAATGTTATTATTACTATTATTACTATTAGATCCTCCTAGGTGTTTCTAGCCGATGATCTTGCCACCCTAAGTTGGATA
>NC_090877.1:34190642-34198142 GCF_036669935.1 Montipora foliosa | reverse complement strand
CCAACATAGGTTTTATAGTCAGAGCAAACTTTTCCTTATCACAGACTAAACTCTTATGGTCGTGAATTTTTTTTCTAGTGGGAATAATATTGAACAAAACAAATAGTGTATTGTAATAATCAACTGATGTATGTTTAGTATTTTTTCCTTTCATTTTCCTATATTTGTTCATATGTATCTGTTTGGAACAAGTTAGCAGAAAATTGGGGAATCCTCTCAAAAGAGACACTTGTAATACCACTGGCAGTACGAAATCCTAACATTACTCAACAACAATAGCAATATTATTTGTGTTCCTTTAATATATGTTTTACAACTAAAGGAGACACTAAATTTAGCTCTCTTGGCACCATATAATTTCACAAGTCACTAGTCAACCACTAAACAAAAGGAGGAAAGAACTTTTATGATCCAGACAATTGCAAATTGCGGAATTCTTTGCATCGTTACCTTTTCCAACATACATTTCTCATAAAAGACTAAAACCATTAAAACACTTCAATTATAAGGAAAATAGTACAGATAGCGGAAGCATTGAGCAAATAAAATGATTGCTGTATTAAAGCCTTGTGTTTGTTTTGTTTTGTTTTGTTTTGTTTTTTTGAAATCCTTGCGCGCGCTGTGCATTGCGTTCAACTGTCCAAGCCTTTGGAAGAATGTTGTCGTGATTTTCTCCCCAAGATATTCAGTATAAATATTCGCTCACAAAATACGTTTTCTGTCGTCACGAAAATCAAGGACCAGAACAGAACTCTCCGATCAGGGATCATTTCGCCAGGCCTTAGTCTCGCGCTTCTTACGATTAAGCGCTGCAAGGCCTGGGAACGAGACTGCGAACTAAAAATGCGGGACAATAGAGGTTTTGCACGGCAGGAACAATAGATTTCCGGAAATTTCGGTGGAAATTTCCATCGGTTGAAAAACGTGTTCCATTTAACTCGGGTCAGTTCGCCGCCAAGCGATTGCGATTTTACGCGCCAAAATTTAAAAATGTGGCCGTGAATAGCCTGGAAGTGGTAAGACCTTTCAAAAGTTGTAAATGGAACACACATTTCCGTCGGAAAGTTTCCAACGGGAAAAGAGGACTACCTTTTCAGAAGTTCCGTTTATTCCGGAAATTTTCCAGTGGAACGAACCAAAAACGTGTGTGCCATTTACATCCCAACCGGAATTTCCGGAAAACGCCCTCTTTTTCCCATTTTGTTCCTGCCATGCAATATGGCTGCCGTGCAAAACCTTTATACGGCTGATATTGTCACAGGCGAAGAAGTCAGGAGGACGACAGCAAACTGGCCATTTTGCCGCCAAGTTTGTTTTAAGGTTGTCGTTATGTTAACGTATTTTATGCTTCTTTCATGGCGATTCATCAGCTTGCTGCTCTACAGCATTCATGCCACAGATTGCTTCTTCCGGGAAAAGGTTGCTAGTTATCGCTGCAAAAACTTCACGACGTTCTCGTACGCAAACGAACTGGAAATAAGCTGGCAAGTGAGTTCGTTTATCAACTCTCTGATTGTTATTCTTGTTCTTGTGACAGTGCCTAGCTATGGGGGATATCTTTCCGCTCTTCGAAACAACTCGAAACATGCCCAGTTTTGGTCGCTTGACAGCTAAACGGATCGAAAATACAGCTAACTAATTGACTGGCAAGGACCAATTGGAATGCGCCTTTTTCGATCTGAATCTCATATTACTGTGGCTATATAACCCACTTACCAGTGCGTTTCTCGGCGGAATAGAATTGAGTTAAACACTCTACTGTTCCCCAAGAAAAATAGTTGTAAATAGCAACTGACGAGAATCGTGAAGATTCTCAACCGCGGTCTTGCTGAAAACCACACTGAATTCTTGCTTCACTAATGGACTCCACAGATGACTAAAGTGTTGCTCTATTGCCTGGAACGAGTCCATTAAACACAGCATTGGACGAAATTGCTTTACCTGGAAGATACAGAGATGGAAAAGTGCGAGGAAGAAATAACGAGCTACCAGCCCCAAGCGAAACAGCCTGACAGATCAGTAAAGCAAAGACAGAGAGACAACAGGAAAAGAAAAGCAGAATCAGACAATCTTTACTCTTTGGAAGCAAAAATCAAGAGAACTGAGGAGTCCATTGCAAAACTACAAAAACACTTGGACAATAAAACTTGTCCGAAGTCGCTACGTTACACTGCGCGGGCAAATATCCCGCCGGACGAACAGTTCAAAAAAGACATTCAGGCGGTTAAACTAAAAGCAGAGCAAGGCTTCCTTTCAGCGCTAAATAGATTTAACCTCCGCCGCCTTGAAAAACAAAAGACTAGGCTTCGTAAGGAGAAAGGAAAAACTGTCCGAAAGGGCACTCCTAAGAGAGGCTCTAATACAAGAAAATTACAAAACCAACCGCTGTCGGCGGATATCAGTGTTAAAAGCCTAGCAGCTCTTCTAGGAATGGATTCCGAGAAGGTGCCAACAGTACTGTCAACATTGAAAGCAGCTGTAAGCAATAAAAATGTGGAAAAGTACAAATGTCTTTTCACTGAGTGATTTGATAACACTACCCACAAAGAAAGCGCAAAGAAGGGAAAATATAAACTGAAAAAGAAACAGATGAAAACAAAAAAGCGCAATGAACGCAGACAAGTACTACCAAAACAGGTAGACCGGGAATTCATTGACAAGCGTGGCCGTTGATTTCGGCGCCAAACGTCAACGATTTTGGTCACGTGGCTTTGTTTGTCCCACCAAGAAGGTGAACCCATATGGTCACATTCCAGTGCGTGATTGAACAATGGCGTATTCTGTAAATAGCAAAGGGTGAACTCTAATTCGCGGGAAATCCATAGATGAAAGCTTAAGAGGAAGCATTTTAGACTCCATTATAGCGGAAGGCGGAGACCCGGCATTAGGATTCTTTCCTGGAAGATATTCCGATGTTGCCGATCGGTTTAGAGTTTCAAATCAGTTTGTTTCAAAGTTGTGGCAAAATTTCTGCACCACTGGTGAACATTTACCGTCTAAGAAGAAATCAGGTAATCCTTCACACCTTAAGCCTGAGGACGTACAGTTGATGGAATTTCTTAAAAAGGAGAAGCCTTCCCTTCCGTATGAATCGATTAAAGAAGTGCTTGAAAACTATAGTACATTAGACGGAGGAACGTCTTTATCAGCGATTGGAAATGCTATCAGGTTTAAGTTGCCTGAGGGACCTTTTACTAGGGAGCGGCTAACAAAGGCATCTGTGGAAAAATTTACCCCTGCGAACACTCTTTACTGTCAGCAGTTTCTAAATACTCTGAGTGCTTTGCCAGCAGAAAAACTCAAGTTCTTTGACGAGGCTGGTGTTCACACTGGGACAGGAAATACCGTTTATGGAAATTCTTTCAGAGGAGAAGCAGCGGTTGAAGTAATTTCTGGCAATAAGAAAGGCGCAAATGTAACACTTAACCTATTGTGTGGACTGGAAGGAGTACTTTACGCAAATACTGTGGAGGGAGCTTCAGATTCCACAAATTTTCTTAATTTCTTTGCCGAAGCTGGCCAAGTCACAACACCACTCGGAAATCCCGCCATTGAATTTGGCGATTACATCATACTTGACAACTGCCCCACACATCGATACGAGACTGGGAACATTTTGCAAAGATGGTTATTGCAGATGGGAGCACAAATCATTTATACTCCATCCCTTTCACCAGAATTCAACGTTGCAGAATACGTTTTCAATAAAATGAAAACTGTGTTAAAGAGGGAAGAATTAGGACGCCTCTTGCGGGAAAACGTTCATGTAGCAATCTACGAGGCGTTAGAACTCGTAACTACTGAAGACATGTTTGGTTTTTATAAGTTTATATTGTAACTGTTTTAATTAGTTCATTTCTCAAATACAAAAAGTGTTTTACTGTCCCAACTGCACGTGTTGGCGACCGAAATATTGTTTGCATTTTCGAAATCTTTTCCGACTTTTCGCAGCAGAGAGCAAAGGCTGTAGATTCTGAAAGCATGTCGCTGGCTATTGTAAGCAACGTTTGCGCTGTTCGTTCGTGCAATGTAAGGTAATCAAGGATACAATTAAATGTACATGATGTACGCAATATTGTATTTTATGCGTTCATTCTGCTCAGTTGATTTGTTTGCCGACGTGACGGCCGCGTGTTTGTTTACTTTACCAGCTTCGCTGCATGATTTGTTCAGTTGTACAAATATCACATGAAATTTTAATACTAGTATTTCTCTGAAAACACGTTTCACTTCTTTAGCTACAGTATCCAAATTTCAACACATTTATGTGAAAATCTCAAGAGTTACAAAGTACGTTCCTTTTGAAAACACAACAAGATTCTAGTCGGTAATTTACACAGACATTTCTTGTCCCCATATTCGTAATTGACCGGAAACTATTTTGGGTTTTTCAGTTCGGACAGATTAAGCAAAGCATTTGCAGCATCGTTAACCTGAGTTCGCTCAATCTCGTTATCATTTTCACCAATAGAAAGTGTTTGGGCAATATTCTCACCGGCATTAGTTTGCGCCTCATTGCGGAAAGTGGTACTTTCCTTGAGTGCAGCCGCCAGTTGTTCCTCTTCTTCTTCGACTGTCAACGGTTCGAATTGACTGCTTAAAGTAACGTTACTAAGACATGAGGCAATAGGTTTATGCTGAAGAGGTTCAGGGCTTTCCGAGGGCCATTCGATACCTTTTAATTCCCACAAAGTTCGCACGGGGTTTCCTTGGTATTGGGCTTTCTGTTTCAATTGACCTAGACGCATGATCTTCTTGTTATATTCAGTCAGTGCCTCAAGTAAGCTTACATCAGCTGAGGGGATTTTCCCCTTAAAGTGAGCTTCAAGTTTCTTTAAATCCATGTTTACCTGTTGCCAGTTTTCAAACCCTTGAGAACTAAGGTAGCGCGGTTTGCACTCGTTAATCAATCGAGATCGCATAACACTCGAGAACGAATTTGTTGTTTGATTCTTCAGTGCAATTTTCGTTGACAGACCCCTTTGCAGTTTCTCCAGACTTTTCTTTGCAGTGTTCAGTTCGTTTACCGCGCGAGAAAGAATATCTTTTTCATCTTTGTGTTTGTTTAGGTCTCCACAAATTTCTACTGATTGGCACGGGTGAGCTTTGTATGGGCAGTTGAGCCTGTTGTGTCTTTCGCGCCGGTGGCAGTTAGTACAGGCAGGTTTCGAGTAATCTATTCCCGCTTGTTTTCCGTATTTCGCTGACAACTCCTGTACTTCCTTTTCTTTCTCCATCACTTTTTTCTTCTCTTCAGTTACTTCTTTAGTTTTGTCTGATATGAGAAGATCTAAAGGAGACATAAACTTGCAAGGCGGCCCAGTGTTCAGTGCTCCTTGTTCAGGCGGACCACACGTAACTAAACGCTGTTGTTTTCGCGGTGGAGATGACAACGGATTGATTCTTTGCGTCTCGGCTTCAGGAATCGGAGAATGGGTAGAACAATGATTGGATTCTAATACAGATGAGCCTGATTTTGCTGTTTGACTAGTATTTGTCGAAAAAGAAGACGACTGTTTTGAAAAGTTCTCAGCAAATTTGAGTTTTCTCCTTGATTCTCTTCCTGTTTCGCTATAGCTACCCTCTCTTATTTCCTGTCGCTTCGCGGAAATCAACTCCGGCGTCGATTTAGGCTGCCAATTGATGTTTATTTTTAAGCGGCGAAATGCCGTCCCTGGTACATTTGAAGGGCAACGCCAAGCATCGAGGAAGGAATCGTTGGCGCGTAGAGTTATCAACGTGTTCTCATCATCTGTATACTGCACCCGCAGTTCTGCGTCAGGTATGAATTCTAAACTTTGAATTTTAGCGCTAATGACTAGCATGAGATCCTCAAAAGTTTCAATAGCCTGTTCCGTGAAGATAACCTCACACCTGTCATCTTGCGGAATGTTATAGAAAACCTTCAGTTGTAGCATTGTGGGCTCCCATTAAATGGTTGACTCCGAAGTGCGAACAGCAAACTGAACCGGCGAAAGGAGAAAGGAATGTGTCCACGTGCGTTCACCTTTTGGATTTGACAAACAAAGCCACGTGACGAAAATCGTTGACGTTTGGCCCGAAGGTCAACTGTCACGCTTGTCTTTGAATTCGCGGTCTACCTGTTTCGGTAGTAACTTTCGATTTTGCGCTTTTACTTGTGCAGCTAAAAGTACAATAGCAAAAATCTCCCAGAATGTTTGTCGGTGATCGTAACTTTTTTATATTCGGGGTTAAAAATTAATGTTGTTTTCGTGTCATAAATGTTGTTGCTGATGGCAAAATATTTTATTCTCGATCGACCGTCCAGAAAACTTCCTTCTGCTCTTCCCAAAAACTTTGTACCACTATTTATTTACTTTTGCATCAATATTTGTTTCGCATAAAGCAAGCTAACAAAATCAGTTCCTTGCTTGGTCCGCATTTGTTAGCGTTAAAATAGAATTTTCGGTCCAATGCTTTTGTTTTCAGGGGTATATTGTTTTTGGTCTCCCATCCAGATACTAACCCCGCCGAACAGGATAACTTCAGCGAACTATTGTAACTGTCAGATGCTCAGAGGGCACGCTTAAACTTGTGGTGAAAAGAGGTTGTGAGGGAACTTGAAAATTATCAACACGTCAGCCCAGAAGCCAATGTTTCTCGCTTCTCTTTTATTTGTTATTCTTCAGAGACTGGAATGCTGTAGTTCAATACCACACAATTCTGTGCCTTCTGATTTTCTGTAACATGTACCACAGGCAACCCAGTGTATGCTTCACGGAAGCATCTCGTTTTGTTAGTTCTTTCAGTTGGAAGCAAGAACAACTTCATAAGGAACGACGAAAACGTGATAGGCAAATAGCTGCCATTTTTAAATTGAAACACTAGTACCTACTGTAGGTCTTCTCGATGTTTTGCAAAGGGTCGGTTACCAAAACGGGGAGTTAATTTGCAAGTCGACCGACGTGTTGGCCCACGCGTTGGTGGGATCGAATTCTTAACTTTTACCCAAAGACTCGTCTGTTGGAGGAGTTAACTCTGGCTCTACAGAAAAAAAAAAAGATTTCTTTAATTTTCTTTTAGACACTTGCATTCTGATTACTTGTAACCGTAGATTCCACGACGAGAAACCCGGCGAAAACATACCGTCCTAGAAGCACGACGGTCAAATGTCACGGGGATTTTGCGTGACATGACACTCATCTAACCGTCCCAGTCTACCGTCGTGTACTGTCTTAAAGTCCCTATAATAGCTCTTTTAGTACGGTTACCTTCCATTAACCGTATTTTACTGATAGGGCAGTAAAATCTCATTTAAAGAGAAGAACATATACTTGTTTATGTGCACAATACATCGAAGCATGAAGTCTACAAATACTTATTTTACCTTCAAATACTTACCCCTGCATAACATTTCAAATTCGTTTTCCATGAATCTTTTCATGACATGTGTTACAGACGAACCATGGCAATTACTAGCTTTACAATCACTGGTTGCTCGTTAATCCAATTTATTACTAAGACTTGTTTGCATTACTA
>NC_090877.1:34180642-34183142 GCF_036669935.1 Montipora foliosa | reverse complement strand
CGGGACCTTATTTTATGACATTTGCTCCCAGACTACCGTAAGCGAGACGACGAGCATCCCCGTCTGTTTCATATGGGAGTCCCCCCCCCCCCCCCGGGGGGAGCAGAACTTTCTGCGATCGCCTGCGATCATATGGAAACCAGCCTTAACAAACAACAATTGTAGTTTAGTCTCGACGTTGAAAATACTTCTATCAGTGAATTTTGAAGAGACATGTATGGGCCATTATTTAATGTCATGAACAAACTTCCAGCTAATGACTCACTGTATTGTAATGTATAAACTTTGTTGTAAAGTGAAACGATACATGGAACATCAGTTAACGGCAAAAGGTCATTTGCCTGTACCAAATATCTTATTGAAATGTATAGATTATTTCCAATGGTCAAAATATTATATAAAGTGGCAGAGGTCCATACATTTATATGTTCTATTTGATGGTAAATAATAGCAGTAAGAGACATTGGTACACATTGTTACCAGCATTTTCACCGAAGAGGGCCTCATTTCCTTGACTGTAGTCGGCAGATACTGTTCTCATTGGGTTAATGTTATCAAATATTGTAGGGCCGGGACTTTCCTCTACATCATTTGGTTGCCTTATAAGCAATGGAATATACACATTGTGACACATCATTCGTGTGAACCAAAACATCACGGAGCAATTGCAGAATACCCGGCCCACCAAATGTCCTACCTAAAAAAGCTGCCACCACGGTCCGCAGTCCCGTAGTCGTTGAATGCAAAATGTTAAAGCGAACTGCCACCGCGGTCCGCAGTCCCGTAGTCGATGAATGCAAAATGTTAAAGGGCAAGCACTAAAATGAACTGCCACCGCGGTTCGCAGTCCCGTAGTCGATGACAACCTCGTCCCTAGGGTCTCTCTTCTTCCCTTCCTTGGGAGGGAAGAAGGGAGACCCTGGGGACGAGGTTAAGTCGTTGAATGAAAACTGTTAAAGGGCAACCAGTAAGACGCACTGCCACCGCAAAATGAAACTGGTTAGGCCTAAGCATTCTCGTAAAATGTTAGCGGCTAACATTTTACGAGAGTGCTTAGGCCTAACCACTGAAGCGAGCACTTAAGCTTAATCAGTAAACGAGTACTTTCTCCTTCACACGATCTCATGAAAAGTGTAGTTAACCGAACCGCAAAATGAAAGCTAAAATTTTACGAGAATGCTTAGGCCTAATCACTGAAGCGAGCGCTTAAGCTTAATCAGTAAAGGAGTGCTTTCTTCTTCAGACGATTGCGCTTAGGCTTAATCAGTAAACGAGTGCTTTCTTCTTCATACGATCTCATGGAAAGTGTAGTTAACCGAACCGTAACGTGAAAGCTAAAATTTTACGAGAGTGCTTAGGCCTGATCACTGAAACGGGCGCTTAGGCTTAATCAGTAAACGAGTGCCATTACCAGAAATCGGCGACATTTTGCGCCCGCGAAGTATTTGGCACGCGGTTTCAAATTATCAAGATGGCGGCATAAAGAAAGCAGTACATAGAAAAAACAAGGACTGAAATAACACACTATCAAAGGATCTGAATCAATTTAATTTCTTTTTTGAGGTTGTCAATACAAGGGAGGATGAAAAAGGGGAAACTAGAGTCTGGGCTCCTGTTCGAATGACGATTTTAGAGAGAAGAAACAACTTCGTTTCATGCGTGTGACTTGGCAGAGTAAAAATAATTTTCAAAAATCAGGGCCCACAGTACACTTAGCCAGCGATATTCTGTATAATAATAATCATATATGAAGTACCCACCTGTAAAGATGGCGATCAAAACAAACTGGAGACAGAAACCCTACTTCTCACAAGGAATAATAAGCGCAGTGGTGCGTTTTGTACCGCTTTTATCGCAGAAATGGATGTATTTTTACCTCTTTTATCGCAATTTGGGCGGCAATTTGGGGAATGGATAAAGGCTGATTTTTATCACGTTTTAAAGTTTGAACTTCGATCGACGATTAGAGAGGTCGGCACCAAGGATTCACATCAACGAAATGTTCTAAAATGTGGAGGGAAGGTAGGCACCTCTGAGCGTTTTTGAAAGAATTAGAGAGCTCAAGGAACTGTAACAGCCGTTCGTAAAATGTGTTGTTGGCGGCACGTTGGCGAACTTTCGAGAGACCAAAACTACCGTAAATAATGATATGGTACGTACACTTTACATTTAGAGGTCGGCAAATGTCGTGTATGCCACTTTAGATCTGAAATTTCCACTTCTTCAATTTTCTCCATACATTTCTCTATAACGATCGGCGGCCATACTTAGAGAGCGGAAGGTCTGGGTCGAGTCTGGGCGTCCGCCATTTTGTGTTAAATTTCTGGTAATGTTTCTTCTTCACACGATCTCATGAAAAGTGTAGTTAACCGAACCACAAAATGAAAGCTAAATTTTATGAGAATGCTTAGGCCTAATCACTGAAGCGAGCGCTTAGGCTTAATCTGTAAACGAGTGCTTTCTTCTTCACACGATCTCATGAAAAGTGCAGGTAACCGAA
>NC_090877.1:34165642-34170642 GCF_036669935.1 Montipora foliosa | reverse complement strand
AGTGAGGAAGAGAAAATGGGCGTGGGTAGGCCACACGCTGAGAAGACGTTCAAACAGCATTACGAGGCAAGCATTGCATTGGAACCCACAGGAAAAACGAAAGAGGGGCCGTCCCAAGAATAGCTGGAGATGGGATACGGAAAAAGAGATGAAGGTCCTCGGGAAGAACTGGAAGGAGCTGCAACAGTTGGCAGAAAAGAGACGTCTCTGGAGGCTTTTTGGTGATGGCCCATGCTCCAACTTGGAGTCAAGGGCTTGACTAACTAACTAACAGGTTTGCCCAAAATGCCAACACCTGGGGATATCCTGACGCCTTTGTTTGTCTCGCTGGGAGAATCATTTGATTTACTTGCCTCACCAGGCAATTTACTTTCTTCGCTTGTCTTGTTAGGCAAGTTATAATTCAGTTTTTTCGCTTCAGTAGGCAATTTACTTGTTTCATTCACCTCACTGGGCAAATTAGCATCACATTCGGTTTGTTCGCCTCGGCAGGCAATTTACTTGCTTTATTTCCCTCGTTTAGCAAGTTAACGATCAACTGACTGGATGCAAGTTACTTACTAGATTGTTATGTTGGGTGTAAATTTAAGCATTTTGGGGAGTAATCTTTCTTCAACAGTGGTCGTTTTACTGCGCAGTGAAAAGCGTAAATGTTAGTCACAAAACGTTCACTCACTAGTTTTTTGTTTACTGTGCAAAAATCATTGTATAAGCTGCAGTCGTGATTAATTTCATATCGTTAACTTTAAGGACGTTCGCACGAAAATCGTACCACATGTTTCAATTTTGGCCTGAAGGTAGGTCATAAATATGAAAAAAAATTGGGGGTCACCGACTTTGTTTCGGAGAAAAAGGCAAGGGAAAAATGCCTTAATTTCATTAAATGGGTCATCATAACGAGATGAGCCTCAATGGCTGATCCGTCGAAAATCAAAAAAATGATAAGTTAGAGCGAGGGTTTTTAATTTGTGCATAGACATATAGCAGGGGTTTTTTTCAGATAATTGCATGCCGCTAGGGATGTCGTAAACAGTAGAATTATTCCTCAACAAGCGTTTTCGCAAGCGCTACCCGTTGTAACCACTTCCGGAATTCACGAAACAACGAAAGAAAAATATAAAAAAAGATAGCTTTTTACATTATGATTTATTTCATTTCATCATATTTTGTAGATTGTTAGAAGAGTAAGTGATTCGTGTTTTAAAAAATAGGGGTCACCAATGATTTGGCGATTTGAACCCGGGCTTGTGAGGGCCCGTTCTGGTCAAAATTATCCTCATATATTTTTCCCCTTACATAAATAATAAAAATGTGTTTGCAATTATTTTTATGGTATGTCATCAATAATTATATCTACTACTAGAATTATTTATACGTGTACGAATTAATTTTATGTATCCTATAATTACTGGGTTGCCGTGTGGCAATCCCAGTCGGAAAAATGGGTAGATTTCTCCGTTTTATTTATTTTATTTATTTTCCGTGTCGGTAAAAGTCTTGCCTGTCACTTCCCTGCTAAGTGGTGTCTTTGTGCATAGAGCCCTGATGCGCGTATTTTCTCAGGATCGAGAGGGTAGTGGGAAATGTGTAGATTTCTCTGGTGGACACATTATAACGATTAACTTAACCGGCAATGGCGTCGAACGTCATGTAGCGCGAATGGCGTTTTAGTGGATCTTTGAACAAAATATACCCTTATGAAGCTCAATAATGGCAAATCAATTGGAAACTGAATAAGACAGGCGGTGGAATCTTAGAGTAATGGACTTCGACAACAATCTGTCGCCCGTCGAGCCGTCTTTTACCAAGTGTGCTGTTATGTAGAACACTGAAGATTAGCAGGTCAGCGATAATAGTGAATTCAAAGACTAGACCAGGTGGATTGAATGGAATTTCAAGCGTTAAAATCGCTGAAAAGGTAAGATTATTGTCGAAGCGATGCCGCAATTGCGTGTCTTCACCACATGTTCCTTTGATCTCACATTATTGTGTTTTCCGTCAAAATATTCGCTTGTTTTCGCTTTCGCTCGAACATGTTTACCTTTATTACATGTCCAGTGAATAGTTTTATCCTCTGGGATGAATTTTCCGTCGAAAAATCGGTTATTTGGGCGGTCAGTGTAAAACGCAGACTGCAGACTGCAGACCCGGGGTAAAATGCAGACTGGTAAAATAAATATTAATAATAAAAAAACGAGTCATAAGGATAAAATAAAGATTGTTTGAAAGACAATCCTGTTTTACATCTGTCAACAACTCACATTATCATGACTGCAGGTCGCTGCACCTTTTGGGGATGCGATCGTACGCGTTGAAATCATCTGTGCTTTGTTTTTGCGCTTCCAGATGCATTGCAATGTTCCAAATTATTTGTCACACCGGTACATCGAGGGATATCGATCGAAAAACCAACAATTATTACTTCGAATACATAAATAATCTCGGTTGTCTTTTTTCGGTGCAACGAAATGCACAGAGAATTTCATGTATTCCGAGCAATTAGGTCGCAGGGATTTCATTGGTTAAGCTATGCGTGATAACCCCTAGGGAGAGGTTATAATTGAAAATAACATCTTCCAGATGCGAGGTTGCCTATTTACCGAGTTAGGATTTCGAGTTGGATTTCGAGTTGGATTTTCGAGTTGAATTTTCGAGTCAGGATTTCGAGTTAGATTTTCGAGTTGGATTTTCGAGTTAGGATTTCGAGTTGGATTTTCGAGTTAGGATTTCGAGTCGGTTTTTTCGACATGCTTACTAGTAATCCAGCTGCAACGAATCGGCTAGTTTGTCCGTAAACCGTCTGGTAGATTTCTAATCCAATGCAGTCAAACAAAAGAATTCGTGTAGGGGTGGGGTTAGTGTTTTGCCTTTTTATTCTGAAGTAAGAGGAAAGACATTGAGTCTTCCATGAATTCATTTCCCTTCGCCACTAACATGCTCCTCATTTCAAAAATAGCAAGAGTGGGAAAGCTTTAATACCAAAAGATAAACGAAACGAAAAAAAATACGATAACCGGGCGTAAATCGAAGGTAAGATCTAGAATATGATTTGTCATATCTATTCTGGTGGTAGAAATTTAGAAATCCGCGTTAAGAATTAGACACAACAAAAGGCAAATATATAAATCCTATAATCCCACCATATTTTGAAGACCAACAAATGGCACCAATGTTGCTTTACAGTGCTTTCCTAGTTCCCCAACCCCCAGAAACTGTTTTGTTTTCTGCATTTTAAGCGGTTGGATATCATACGAAACATTCAAAGAATTTTCCACATGCAAAGAAATTTCTTCTTGACCCTGGCTTTCGATTATTGCACGCTTGTACGCGTCATTCAAGTAAATAAGGTCTTTATAAGTCTCCTCACCATGGGAAATCGAATCAAGGCCTGCCCACCCCTCCTGCTCACGTTTCCAAAACTACCAGGTATAAAAGTAGATGACAGAATTTTAAACTGAACATGAGTTATGATTTATTTGATTTTGTATTCCATATCAATAACTTTGTAAACAAAAAACCCTGATATTGCCCTGGTCAGGGGAACACACTGGTAATAACAATGCAAGTATGAATGCATTAAAACCAAACCAAACACTTCATTTCCCTATCCCCCATTTTTTTTACCAAAAAAGCCTGGTTCAACCCTGGTCTGGGGAACATACAATGCTCGACAAAAGTATTAGCTCACTTAAGATAAAAAGTGGTTGTCTTGACCACCCCCTTCCCACCACAAAACATTGCTAATTTCTATTCTTGCAACAATGCCATAAGCTCTTGAGCAGAGGGGGCTCGGAAATTAAACTTCACGGATCGACAGGATTTGTTTGTTAAGTGCTAAGGACGTTGTCTAGGATTGCCTGTCCACACATTCTGTAACAATAACATCTTTAACAAAACTCCTAATACAAGCAATAACAACTTCAATATGTGGGTACAAAGAGAGAACTGAACACCTTCTCCTGTCCACACGTTCAGTATCAATAACATTGTTGGGGTGGAAAACATTGGTAATAAAAATGACAATATATACCCACTGCAGTACAAACGAACACCCCCTTAAGTTATCCACACATTCTGTAATAATAACGCCTCAAGAGACACACCCCTGGTTCGACCCTGCTTTTGATGCCATTTTGTGTAGGAATGTCAATAGAAAGACAAAGAAGTATTACCGAAAACTACGTGCCCCATACATTCCGTACAATTCTATGAACGCATGAAAAAACACTGTCTACTTGCCTATTTTTGCTTGGCCTGAAAATCAACTTGTGTCATTTGCTACAGTAAATGGTGCTGTGTACCATGTGTTGGTTACAAACCTTTTCAAAACAACATAGTAAGTAGCTGAAAATGCATATTTGCTGTTGGTAAAAACTGGGTTTTGTGTTTCCTATCTGCCGCTGTCAACGAAAGAACCCTCTTCGACTAGCTATAGACTAACTTAGCTCCCTTTTTATGTTGATTAATGTTTGATGAGATTGATGTTATTGGATGCAAGTACTTAAATCGTCAGATTCTCTCAACCAAACAAATTCTGACTTGAGCAGGACGATGCTAATTCCATTATACTTTAAACAGCTGATATGATATCTTTTAGGGGAATTCAAGGTCTCAAGGAAATTCCTAAAAAGATACTCCAAAAACAGAATTTAAACTATATCCTTGAAAATCATCAAGAAGAAGGTCAGGATCTGCTCTTAACATTGCGGGAGAGAAATATGGGTGCCTGGAGGTGATGCAAGACACTTGGCAATGGTAGTGCCAATTACCTTCCTTCGTAACTCGCTGGGTGCCGCTGGCTTTATCGAAGATTCGAGCTCATGTACAAAGGACATCACAGTACTAGAACTGTTTTCAGAGACAGAGTCCATTAAACCACTAGGAGTTGATGGCCCTGTATTGTTGTCTCTGCCAACGGATAGCAGCTCGTGTAGAAATGATCCACTAGACACATGTATGTCAGTACTGGAACAGTTACCAGAGGCAGAGGTCATTGAACT
>NC_090877.1:34125642-34158142 GCF_036669935.1 Montipora foliosa | reverse complement strand
GTCATGCCATCAAAGTGGACAGGCACTCAAACTTATTTTTTGGTTTTTTGAATAATATTAAAGCTCACATGAACAGTTCCACCGTATTTTGCGTGGGGCATCGTTCTTCAATGATGTCATTTCCAGCACAGAGAATGATACAACAAGATCCCCTTGATACAGAATTGGATTATTTTATGAATAATGCTCAACAAGTTTTGCTGATATTGGTAACATGGTTAACTGCCTGCTTGCAGTCCCTTCTTGACACCTGCTGTCTGTAAGATTAAAGCACACCAGAATGTTGCAAATGGTTTTGCACTGAATTGCAAAGAATACATGTATATTGTCAACAGTTTTTGAAACCAATAAAAAGGAACAATTCATTAAAAAGTATGAAATGCAATGACAAGTCATCAAGCTACATGTGTAATAATGGTTCTCCAATAAACTACAGTACATAGTATTAGTGTAGTTTTCGTGTAACTCTTTCAAATCTAAACACTGGTGATGAAAATCAAATGCAACGGATTCCTCGTTAAATGCATAAAAACTTTAGTATCAGTACTGAAAATAGTTCCTAAGGTCTTCTACGCTGCCTGTAAACGTTAAGGTAAAACATGTATATTCTTCCCCACATTCCACTTGAGGAAAAATCTTTTAACTTGGGCAGAAGCATGGAAACACTAGCTACCATGCCAGACAGTTTACAAACTGGTCTTCTAACTCCTCCAGTTTGAAGCTGTTTTAGAAAGCTAAAGCAGAGAAAATCCACTTCTTGTGACTCAGAAACAAGTTGGCCGCCATGTAATATGTTCATTCTTACATAACAGAAGGTAATTTTGAAGGAAGAAAGCATTTGTATCCCAAAAAACTGAACTTCAAAACACTTGTTTTGGCTTAGAAATTTTTCCCGGGTGCCGCCATCTTGAAGAATTGTGATGGGTTGCCCTTTTGTTACGCTTTTTGTGTCAGAACAACCACGACATGCCAGCATTATTCAAGATGGAGGCATCCGGGAAATTTTAAAGCCAAAACAAGTGTTTTTGGAATTCCTCTTTCTATACAAACGAATTCATTGGAAAAAGTTTGAACAATTTCAACTGTAAACATTATGTTCTGCGGATAAAGATATTTTGTTTTTTAGTGGAGGTTCCCTTTAAACTTATGCATATGATACACAAAAGTGACAGGTGATCATGCTACAAATCAAGAAACTGTTCCCTTTATGTTGTTTTCTGTTTTCTTCCATGTGTTTCAACTTACATTTTTCCAAAATGGTTATTGGAAAATGCAAGATCAAAAATTTCGAACATTTCTTTTTCATCTGGCAGCTTTCGAAGCAATGGCCCTCTTGGTAACACCAATGTGTTTGTGCAAGTATGCGCACTTGGTAGGTAACACACTGATTCTTCAGTTTCTGTGGACTGCAAATAAATAATGCTATGAGCTTGTGAAGAAAACAAAATTACATAAGTACAATGTACAAAACGAATGCATGGATTTTCAAGAAACAGCCTTGACTTTAAAGGTCATAAGACAGCTTTTGTTGTGCCTCTTTAATTTGCAGAGTTTTTATGTTTTTCAACCAAAATTGTCCCATTTACTACTTTGTGTTTCTGTCCAACCTGAACAAATAATGACAATACCAGTGTGCCAATTTTAAAATCTACCAAAACTGTAAGTTAAATTCAGTCCCCATTGACCCATTGACTGCTGGGAGTGACACTTACATGTAATAGATTTTATTTTGTCTAACACCAGATGATTTTACTTGTCCTAGGGCGTTTGAGGTGTGAATGGATTAAGAATAAAAATAATAATAATAATAATAATAAGCTGTAAATATTTTCAATTCTGTTTCAGCGTCAAATGACCAATTCTGAAAATATGCCAATTTGTGTACATTCAATTCACTGTACCTTCTGGAATGTTTCTCCATGGGCAAATGTGATAGACGGTTGAATGGTGAAACCAAGAACAGGCTCTTCTGCTGCCCCTGTTACAAAAATTAGTATGGAACTTAAGCTAAATGGATGCCTTCTGCCACTGGCTACTTGACGCACATACTTAACAAAATAGGCATAGACTTCCTTTTCTTTTGAGCAGGCTGTGGACCCATCTGGAGAAAATGCAGGCTTCAACAGTTTTAACAGCATTGCAGAGGTCAAACTAGCATTGCTGGGTCTCAATAGATGAAGCATTATTGGCTTGTATCGGAAGACTCTAGTAAGTCCAAACACATCAAGTCCCCGCTGTAAATTGATTATGCACTTGTCTTGTTCTTGTCTACTTACTAATTTGTCAATTACATCCAATGGAAGAAAGCATGGTAGTTGACGGTTTTGAAGAGCAATGCCCATCATCACACCAATGAAATAATATTCATCTGAAACGAACTCCCGTAAGCCATTAGAAAAATATTTCTCTTTCATGGCATGGTTCATAAGACGAATCCATTCTTTTCTGGGTCCTCCTAGATCTGTTGCTTCTTCACCCATGAAGTCTACCTCAAATGTCTTGCAAAAGTCATCAATGGACTCAAATTCAGTGAATGTTGTTTTCAATATGTTGGACCGATCAACTGTAATATAATTGGTTTCACCTTCAGGTGGACTGCTATTGTCAGCAACATCCATGGATCTGCCCTTAATTAGTTGTTGCTGTAGAAACCTAAGAATTTCAACAGGATCAGATAATGAGTGCTGGTCTATTTCAACAAGTAAATCATCAGGTTCCTTTTCAGGGAGATCACTTGCATGGACAGTTGCACTGACTGCTGGAGTGTTTAGTTCTCCTGGTTGTTCTTGGTTGGGCTGTTCATCATTCCCTTCTCCAGTTGTAATGCTATTTACAGCAGACTGAACAGGACTAATACTTCTCGTGTCATTGTTATTCTCCCCTGCTTTTTCCAAATAAGAAATTTCCATATCACTGTCATCATCCTCTCCATACAGGACTTCAAATCCTGGTTTGATTCTTATGTACAATAGACCTTGCCCTGCCATTTTTTTCACAACTGCAAAACTGTATTCAGTTCCTGGGCCCAGTTGCAGAATAGAAATTTTCTTTTGTCTTACTTTGACAAACTCAAAATCGTTGGATCCAATCAGCGGAAACTTGTTTGTAAGGGACTCTTTGATAGATCGTCTTATTGCCTCTTCGTTGTCGTTTTCATTTAATGATAACATGCCATTTGCTACTATTGAGTCCCACTTCATGTTCTCTTTCTCATCCTCTGCACATTTCAAAACGGCAAACTCCAGAACTTTTTTTTTCTCCCTTGTCCTTTGTTTGCTGTTGCTTCCCGGATGCAGACCTGACTCGCACCTGCCGGTTAGGGTATGGCAGTAACCTTAATCTTTCTGAACTATTTAATCTTCTGAAAACTCCATTGCTTGAGCTTGCGTTAAGCATACTTCTCGCAGACCGAAAAACATCAGACGCATTAACGTTGTTAGCATTCGACTCTGTCTCTGGTGGCAGGGCAGCCTGTGAAATATCATTGCGGAGGATTCGCGATGCCTCCTCGAGCATACGGGCGGCACGTTGCACTTGAGAGTGATCCATATTTGACACGCTAGACGTACGCAAATATAAAATAAAATACGATATTACTTCTAAAACTGCTCCTTGAATTGACAGAAGCGCTTAACACTATTTTTTCCTAACGGAAGCACGACAGAGACATGATTTATCGCCAAATGATACGCAAAAAACACCTTGCACCTTCCTGTAGCAGCTGTAGAGTTGAATGGCGGAAAAAATGGCGGGTTCTGACAACCTCACGTGACTTTTCTGGTTGGCCGCGCTCGCCCCAGGAAGATTGAATGAAATGGCTCGATGATTGAATGCTTTCTCGTGAGGATTGAATGAATATGTTCATGAAAGGATTGAACAAATATTGCGTAGATTGAATTGGAAAAAGAAACATGATTGGATTGAATTGATATTTTAGCGAATGAATTCAATACACATTATGGTGAGTGGATTGAATGAATAGTTGCCATGATTGAATTGAATACATATTTTCATGATTGCATTGAATGAATATCCAGTCATGATTAAATTGAACTGAGAATCGTAGGATTGAATTAAATGCTTTTTCAGAAGATTGGATTAAATGGAATCACGCAAAAATGATTGGATTGCATAAACATTTCACTTGATTGAATTTTGCTACAAATGGCGTGCCATAATCCTGGCTTTATACTTAGTTTATCTCAAATAAAACAGTGTAAAAATGAATTAAACTAATACATAAATAAACTAGAAAAAGAAATTTAAGAAATATAAGTAATTATTATAAAAAATTCACGCCGCCTGAAGTGAACTGTTCATATCGCGTATCATTCATTCCGTCCAAATGGCATATTTCACTCGCGATTTTCACAGTTAGCAGTTCACTTTTACGAAAAAAAAAGTAAAGAACAGTCCATTTTTGACCATGTCTAGAAAATGTGAGAAATTACACCTTCGGTTTTGTTGGAAAGCCGTGCTCCCTCGAAACAAACTCAAGCTTTGCTTTCCAAAAATAAACTGCCCATGTGAATTACCCTTGAACCATTCCACAACTTGTCAACTGCGTGTTCTAAAGTTCTCGCAAAGTTCAAGCTAAAACCTTGAAATATATTCAGCGCTGAAAAATAGTAAGATAAAAAATGTAGATTGACAAATAAAGAAACGAATAAATACACAGATAAAGTTGCACTCTGAGAAAACAAATTTAATTTTTTTTCCCAAAAAAGCCATTTAACTGCACAGCGTTGCTTGTCGCGTCAATTCAAGCCATAGGAATAACGTGGGTTTTTGTTTTTTTTTTCTAATCTAAAACTGTACAGCGCTGGCCGGATATAATCTCCGAGAAAAGGCCTATGAAGTGGAAGTAAAGTTGTTTAAAGTTGTTTTGTGCCCCTGAGCACTATCAACCAAAACCCCGAATGAGATGACCACCGAGAACGTGCGAGCGCCGTATGCAATACAATACCGAAATATAGTGACAAAATGCTCACCATCAGTACAGTACTTCCACGCGGCATGTGATCTGGCGCTAAAAAGTAACAGGGAACGGAACAAAGGGCCTTTAGTATGGCTGATAAATCGATAAATCTTCGCTACTCTTCGATTCTCTGTTTGCCTGTGACCTCTTTGTGTTTTCGCAGATATTCTTTCGGCTGGTCACGCAATCTATTCTCCCAACTTTGTTCTTGTGGTTTTAATAGTCTCGTAATCCGCATGACTAACAAAATAACAAATAATAAATTCGTATTAACAAAATCTTTGAAATTCCTCCCTATTACACAACATTAAATGCCCTTCATGAAGCGACGAAAAAGGGTCAAGTTACCGAAAATTTTACACTGATGTGAATATACAAATAATAATAAAAAAATCATATTGATAAAATTATTGTGAAATTGTAAAATCATCAAAATAAGGTAGCCCATAGGGTGGCCCATAGGGTAGCCCATAGGGTATCCCATGGGCTAGCCCATGGGCCCGGGCCCAGGTTTTGTCCACACCCACATAACGTACACGAAAGCGAATGAAAGGATCCTAATAAGAAATTTTTACACCTCAGTCATACTGGCTTAAGCCGACCGAATTGAAACGTTAACTGGTTGCAAAATCCAAACGTTATCTCTGTCTTTGTTAATTGCTATTGTAGCCATGCGTGTCAAAATAAATTGAGTTATTGGGTAATTACTCCATTACTTTGTTCAGTGCAGCAAAATGGACAGTTGAATTACGGGGTGGTGACTTCTTTGCCTAAAAGCGACACACTTAACGAAACTATCCTTTTTCCAACAACAACAAGGATTCAAACAGCTTCAATTCTTACAGAGTTCGATGAAAATCCGTATTTAAAACATGCGGAGGGGCAACCAAAGCGATGGGAGCTGTGTTGGGGTTTCAGTGTGAAAGTACAAACGGCTACTAACACTCTTATAACTCTTTTTTCATTATTATTTTATTAACCCGCAGTCTGCAGTCTGCAGTCTGCATTTTACCCTCAGTCTACATTTTATCCCTGGTCTGCAGTCTGCAGTCTGCGTTTTACACTGACCGGTTATTTGGGTGGTTTTTGGCAACAGAGGTTAATTATTCGTAATGCGATCGCTTCCGTTGCCATTAGCAATGGGTCGCAAATTTGACACTTTTATGGCATTATCACATTACGCATTGAATCCACGTTATCTATTATTCCTAAAAATCTAAAAATATTCTTGCCTCATCAGTTTTCGGGCGAATTTATGTCCAAGAAAGCAGATAAATTGCAGAAAATTTTAGTTTTGCATCCAAAAATTCGTGATCAACGCTAAAATGACCAAATTTTGCCTGGAAAACATATTTTACTGTTATTTTTCTTAAATTTTTTCTTTCAACTTTCGCTTTTATAAAATGTTTCAGTTGTCTGTAAATAAGTTATATGCTGTTGGAAAGCTTATTTTCTTAGGTTTAAAATGATGTATTTTTCCCCCCCTAACTTTAAATATTTTTTGAGAAAAAAAAACGTTTTTTGGCGATGGCTGATTTACCGCGGTTTTCTCGCGGTTGGGAAAGTAGGAAAAAGAGTTAGGCCGGTAGCCAGGTTTTTAACCTCAGAAAAGGATCTGTTTCGTCGTACGAATGTGTGAGGACCTGTGAGCCAAAGGGCCTCTGCTGGTATGACTTCTGGGTGACCCCTTAATAACTTCTTACTAACCGAGCGCGAGGGCCGTACTGGGGAATATTGGCCCGAGGTCGTGGCAGTACGGACCGAGCGCAGCGAGGTCCGTACAAAAACGACCCAGGGCCAATATTCCCCAGTACGGCTCGAGCTAGCTCGGTTAGTAAGTAGTTTATTATATGGTTTTTTAATTACCTTTTGCTTTGTTTTTGCAAGCCCGTAATCGGCCCGTGGGCCAGTCACAATTAGCCAATCAGAGCGCGCGTTATATCGGCTACAAACCCCAACTTGAAAAAAATTGCCTGGAACGCTGCACGTACCACAGGCAACCCAGTGTACCCTCACAGAGGGTCTAGTTGTTTATATTGTTGTTTATATGTTTGAATTATTTTTTTCTGTGTTTGGTTATTAATTTTCTGACCATGAATTAATTTTTCCTCTGCATGAGTTTATGAGCATATCCCGTAGGCCTTTGCGCATTGTTAGCCGATCCCATTATCCATTGCGTTTCAACAAGACTGCCAGAACTAGTCGCACGAGCGTTATTCGAGAAGGAAATGAGCGAGGTTTTCGCAATTTTCTACATAATTTGAAGGCAGTTTTCCATCTCTTTTTGACCCCTGGTAACGAACAACTAACAACTGATATGACGCACTAAGGGACGCAAGGCGATACCTTCTAGATGCTAAATGGACTTTATCTCTGCTGTTGAACGACTTAACTAGAGGTGGAAATCGGCGATGAAGTTCTTGCACAGCATTTGTCGAGTGCAAACTGTCTGCACTGCTTGACGAACCAGACGGAACGCTTGATCTCCCTACTATGTTTGTAAGTTGAGTGATACTTTGAAAGGCATTTTCAGCAATTTTGAGAATTTCTTCCTTCTTCCTACAACCCGAAGAGCTAGCCGCCATGTTCAAAACACATCATAGTGGTGTAAGGGCCTGCAATGGATTATGGGATCCGCTAACAATGCGCAAAGGCCTACGGGATATGCTCATAAATTCATGCAGAGGAAAAATTAATTCATGGTCAGAAAAAAATAACCAAACACAGAAAAAATAATTCAAACAACATATAAATAATTATAGGATACATAAAATTAATTCGTACACGTATAAATAATTCTAGTAGTAGATATCATTATTGATGACATACCATAAAAATAATTGCAAACACATTTTTATTATTTATGTAATGGGAAAAATATATGAGGATAATTTTAACCAGAACGGGCCCTCGTACGGGCTGGGCTACTGGATTTAAGCCTTTTTCTTAACGAGATCTCAAGTTATTGTGGAACGTTTGGTACCAAGTTACTCCAACACTGAAATCAAGGTTATGGAATTATAAAGCAAATACTTTGGACTGGACTATGGAACACGCAACTACGGGATTTTAGATTTTTGAGCATTGAGAGAAATGGAGTACAGATGTAGTCTTTTTGTCTTCGTTACGGCAGATTTGAACAATCTTCAAGGAACAAGTGTCTTTTTATTTTCGCCATGGCAAATTTAAACCGTTTGCAAGTTGCAGTTCATGAGTCTTTGCGTCCTTTAATATTAATAGTTTGCTGTCCCACATTGACAAACTTAGAGTTTTTATGGCCTCTTCTAAAGTTGATATTTTAGCAATCAACGAATCTAAATTAGACTCTACAGTGCATCATAACGAAGATTATTTACCTGGCTTTGAACTGGTCAGAAGAGATCGTAAAATTAACGGAAGGAATGGTCGCGGTGTTTGTATTTGCTTACGCACCAATCTTAACTATCGAATACGTGATGATTTAAACAACGATGAGTTGGAGTGTCTATTTGTTGACATCAGTAAGCCGCGGAGTACACCATTCCTGGTATCGACCCCCAAACTCTCCACCTGATCTTTTTGGTTGAGTTATTGACAAAATTGACGCCGAAAATAAGGAATTATATATACTTGACGATGTCAACTGCAATTTGTTGCCTGAAGCAAATGCTCACATTTCTTCCTTTCTGACAAATACTTTTGATATTATGGTCTTAGCCAGTTAATCAGGGAACCAACACGAGTCACTTCAGTTTCTAACACCCTAATCAATTTTTGCAAAACCATTTTCTCCAGAGAAGGTTACAACATCGGGTGTCATTCACCTTGGTATTAGTGATCATTCTCTTTTCTTCTTGACACGTAAGGCCCACTACGACCGTAATGGTCCTCGCATGATTGAGACACGGCAATTTAAGCACTTCGACAGGAAAAAATTCTTAAGTGATCTCAACCAAATGCCATGGGCCAATGTCGATGCGCATTCTGACCCAAACGACATGTGGTGTAAATGGACAGAAATGTTTCTCAGCTGCGTTAATAAACACGAGCCACTAAAATCGGAAAGAGTCCCGTAAAAAATGATGCCCATGGATTACTGGTGATCTACTCTGTAAAGCCAGGGGAAGAAATTTCCTTAAAAACAAGGCAATCTCTTCCAATAATTCAGCCGCATGGGATCAATATAAGCGTGCTAGAAACCAGGTAAATAACGCAATTAAGCTCGCAAAGGAACTCTATGCTTCTGACAACCTAGAGACTAATAAAAGTAATTTGCGCAAAACATGGAACCTAATTAACGAGCTAACCTCACGTAACAGGGGCAGGAAGTCCAATATCTTGGAGATCAAAGCTGACTATAAAATTGTTAGTAATCCGGTTGATATAGCAGAAACTATTGACGAACACTTTCCAAATATTGCACTAGTTCTAGCAGAAGATATTCCTGCTGTATATGTAAATCCTGAATTTTATATGGAGACCACTGATAAATCGTTTTTTCTGCAAACTCCGAGTATCGATATCGTATTAAACTGTTAAAGACGGCTGCCGGTATTATCGCACCTTCGCCGCTTACCGCCATATTTTCTAAGTCCATCCTCACTGGGATATACCCAAGCGAATGGAAAACGGCCAAAGTAAATCCAGTTTTTAAAACGGGTATTAAATCGGATCCCAACAATTATAGGCCAATTTCTGTAATTCCGATAGTTTCTAAAGTTTTTGAAAAAATTGTTTACAACCAACTCTACCATTATCTAAAGTCTAACACTTCTTACAATATTACTACCTACAATATTTACATTACTTACAACACTTACGTCACTGGGAACATTACTTACAGTACAATCGTTACTTACATTACGATTACAAACACTACAAATATTACAGATACTTTGCCTAGACAACGTTTTTTCCTTCCCTTTCAACAACATTTTTAGTCGGGTCGGTTTTTCACATGACGGCTCGTCACGAACTAGACGGGTCGTCACCGCCTCCAGTATCTTCACAAATACACGATTTTTTTTTAAGCCCCTCACCACCTGACATTTCCAAAAGTCGGGTCGACTTTTCACATGACGGCTCGTCATGGACTAGACCAGGGGCCCGTTTCTCAAAAGTCCCAAAACTTTACGGGCCGTTTTCGGGTGTCACAATTCCCTTTGTATCTCAAGAACGGAGAGAATTTAATACCTCAAACTTCACAGTTATTTTCCTTTTTGTTGCCTTGAAAACATGTTAAAAGATCAGCTTTCCAAAACAAGCGGTTGGCAATTTCACAAATGGCTTTTCGGGCCCGAAAAGTTTTCGGGACTTTCGAGAAACGGGCCCCAGGGCGGAAAGAGACCGGGCGGTGAAACGAGCGGGTCCGAGCAAAAAGGTGTGATGCAGTAGACTGGGGTCTACTAAAAAGCCTTTTCAAAATGGCGGCAAGTGTTGAGATCGGCGACTCACTCGAAGAATTGGAAGAATTGTTTTTACAGGACATCACAGACGACTTTTTTGATTTGAACTAGGAAAAAAATCCTTCAGATGTTCCAGACACATAGCTGATGTTAATGTAACAAACATTTTCCCTCTGTTTTTGATTGGTTCTCTCCTATAACCTATGGCATTTAGGTAAATCCAAGTGTTTTGATTGGTGCTTTCTTGTTCAGGACTTTGCCATACAAGCCATTTCCATGGAAAAGGTTAAAAGCCATGGTTTTTTTTTTTTCACATTTTGTTTATATTTTGGTGAGTATTTGTTTCTTGAATTTGTGGCTTTTCAAAAACAAAAATTACACAGCATATGACCGCTTCCAAAGAGATGGTCGGCATAGAAAATCCCAACCAAGAAAGAACCAATCACAAGGCTTGCATTTACCTCAAAACTACCTTACCACAGGAGGTCACAGGAGGAAAAGCCGGCATGGCAAGCAACCCCCCACCCTTAGCTCAAGCTCTAGATCTGCCACTGATTACCACAATATTTTCTGTAGTTGAATGATAATTGAGCTAATTATGTGCCTTACTGTGAGTACAACAGTTATGCAAAGTTTAATTATGGCTTTAGAAATCAGTCATGTTCAGACAAATTATTGGCACAGGATTTGGGTAAAATGTTGTTTATTGTCATTATTGAGAGCTTACTGAACACAGGCTGACCAGAGTGCACCTCAGGCTAAATGACATACCATCGTAGCTTACTAGTTAGTATGACGAGTTGTGTAGTTAGTGTCAAGAGAATTTGGTAAGCCTATTTATGGTTAGCTCTCACAAGCAGAAATGATAACATGCTATTTTCAAAACAAAATAGAAAATAGAGCTAAATATTGTTACCTATTACCATTAATTATCTGAAAATAAAAGTCCTGCCTTCCACATTGTGTGACATTGCAAATCTTCTAATTTGCATAATCTAAAAAAATAATTTAAACTGGAAAAATGAGACAAGATATTACAAAGTCATAAATGCTATCGCCCTCATTTTTTAAATGACCTTTACAAAAGAGTGATAAAAGTAATTTTTGGGATTATAGGGTCTATAACTCAATCACTAAGACTGGAATTTTGCCGAGTTGTGAAGCATTTGAATCAAAAACTCTCTGAGGGGAGTCTGAATGTCTGGCAAAAACATCTACTTTGTGTACGAAATACAGATGACATAAAATAATGGAAACAGGCGACAAGAAACAATATCGCACCAAAATATAATGTCTTGCAAACAGTGGTTAAACAATAATTATTATGTTACCATTTGTGTCTGGTGCCCCAAGAAGTAGCCATATTAAATTAAAGATGAACTGTCCAACTTAAAGTAAGATTGGTTATTTAATAGTAATACATAGCAACCTAGCAACCTTTGTAGCTTTCTTAATTGTTGTTGATAGAAGAATCCTCCTTACAAGAAGGGGTTTCTCTCCACTAACTAAAACATTCACTAATTAGCAGATAGTTTGAGGGGAATACTGTGGGTGAATGGTGAATGAGGGGAATACTGTTGGTGAATGGTGAGGCTTTGTCTGTAGAATGAGGGGGAGAAATTTACAAACTCAAGCAAACTCTCAACCCCAAAATAAGGTCAACAAATGAAACAAACTCTGGGTGAAATTAAAAACTTTGATCACAGAAACAGCCAGATAGTACATGTATGAAAAACTGAATCACGTAGGAGGGATTAACAAATACTTGACCCTGAAAATTATTCAGCAGAAGTGGCCGGCTTGGTGGTGATGTGTTCAAAAAGGCTTGTGGTGTATGAGGCCACCTAAGCAGAAACAGCCACAAGTCAAAAAGGGACCTTGCCGAGTGCTGGAATATGTATGTTCTGTTGTTTCGTTGATTGTTTCATTGGCCCTGAAAAGCCCCTATGGGGAGCGGTCAATTAAGTATGTATTGCACGGTGTGTATGTATACTCAGTAGATTAAGGCCTTTTACTGACACCTTGAAAACAATATGAAACAGAGAGTTATTGTATTGATATGTATTATATTTAATTGATTGAGTAAAAGGGCTTAAAGATCAGCCACAATTTTTTTTTTAATAAGCCCTCAGACCCCCAAAAATAGATGCCTGTGATCCTTGAGTGTGAAATAGTCATGCTATATTTTTTAAGGTCTCTGTGCGGTGTTGCTAGTCAAGCCTAACAATAAATACAGTCATTGTTATTTTTTAGGGTATGTTCCATGGCTTATGCTTTTAATTACTTTATTTATGTTTCACACAGTGGAACAAAATGTGATCATTGATCAGCCACAGGTTAGCTTATTTGTTTGTGTCCAAACTGCACAAAGGCAAAGAAAACAATATGGGGTTTGGGAGAGGATGGGGAGTCTTAATTAAAACGTAGCAGTAGTGACAGGCTACAAATTGCTTTTCCTCACGGGAGGATATTCTGCAAGGAACTGGAATCATTGCTTTGTCCTCAGTTGGTACAAAATATGAAGGAGTTGCCATGGAATAGCATGACTTTTTTGCATGGTCATACCTAACGGGCAAGGACATGGTATTTACAATAACTTATCAGTTTTGCATTGTTTTGCTGTGATCCATTTTAAGTCTTGTCTATATATTACCTCGAGATCAATAATTATTGTTTGCCATGTTATGAAGTGTTCTGACACATCTGTCCTTCTGTGGAATGTTTGTTGAAGCTCTTTTTTTCCAGGCTTTGAAGTAATTAAGTACTAGGTTTAAGTTGGCAACACGTTGATCTGTTATTGACTGCAGTGGACTGTTATCTTTGAAGACATTCCAAAGCATGTCACATTTTCATAAATTCTTATGTCTTTTCTGTGGTGTTGTTTTCATGCAAAGCCATGTATTTGCAAACTTTTTCGGACAGCAAGCTTCACTCGTATTTCATTTAAATCATCAAGATTAACTTACAAGCGCCCTGACTAAACCGTATTTGTTGTTTGTTGATATTCCCAAGCGGGTGAAATCTTGAAAATAGTTTTTTACTGTCGGTAAAATTGACTGCGGCTGGCGATTCGTCGCGAGCGATTTTAAGTGAGCAAGTTTGAAGTTCTGAAACGCTGCTATATCCAAATATATCCAGCTGGTTTTTTACTATGTTATGTAAAAGCTGTCGATCTTCAACATATGTAAAATTTAGAGTGGAGTAATGTGGAGTACTCCTAAAAGAAGCAGCGGAACATTGCTTGGTCACGATAAGCGGGACATAGCTGCATTCGACACAGTCTTACTTCACTCAAATTTGAGCAGCTTACGACGAAAATACTTGAGTTATACTCCAACAGACAAAATGGTATTGAGTTTTGGGTCAAAAATATCACAAAGGCCTTTGAATAATACACTACTGGTGGCCCAAAAATAAAGAAAGAAAATTTGATTTCCGGTTCGTCGAGAGGATATTTTTGGCAGCCATTAATTGCACCGGAAGCGCGGAAGGAGCGCTCATGCCAGTCCTTCTCCGCATCACACATTGGACCAAGAGCGGACTGGCCGTTTCACCGCCCTATCTATAAGCGCCCTGACTAGACGGGTCGTCAGGAACCGTCACCATTTTCAAAAAGTTCCTCGAACCTTCTTTCAAATAGCAACTTCCTGTTACTTTTCTTCCGCAAACACCACGACCCGACTTCCGCTTGACTGGTCGTCTTCATCAAAAAGTCGACCTGACTCAGTTCGTGTGTATTGGGCAACCCATATCTGAGTTGGTTAGAGCGTCGCACCGGTATCGCTAGGTCACGGGTTCAAACCCCGTTGAAGTCCTGCAATTTTCAGGCTTCTCTATAGCTTCACTTGAATACATTCTTATTATTATTATTAATTAAATTACACTGTCTAAATAGCTATGAAAACATCTGAAGAAAGATAGCTGTAAGCTCGAATTCTTGATTTTCGTTTATCCCGTAAAATTATTTATTCCTTTGTCCTTTGTTTTTCAAAAATATTTTGTTCCTCACACACCAGAGCTATAGCAAAGTTTCATTCGTGACTGCGGGCGTAAGCAAGTTCCCCCAGTGTGCGGTGGCGTTTTCAGCGCTTTTCGTAACCCTTTCCATCGGCTCCGAATATTCAACATGTTGAATAATTTTCGACACAAGCGAACATTCCTTTAAGTGTGCGGGAGTCAAAAGCTATCGCCCTTCTTAATGAGTTAATCGCCCTTCCATCTTACACCGTGGTGTATTGTGCTTAAACGCTTATCGTTGTCAAACATGGCTGATACGGTAGGGTAAGAACGATACTCAAGCCCAGAATCCAGCTCATCAGATGAAGAAGACATTTTGCTTTTATTTCTCTTACTGTAACGAAGACGAAGACGTTTGAGAGCTGCACATAGAAAAATAAGGACAAAAAGTTTGATTTGCCGCCAGCAAACACAAGGAGCGTGTGCAAATATTGTTCGTGAGCTGAATTGTGCGCACGCTGAAAAATTTAGACAGTATCAAAGGTTGGACAGAGCTTCGTTTGAGGACATTTGCCGTCATGTTCGTTCGTCGTATCTCCAAAATTACGCATGCGTCTTGGTGTAAGATGGAAAGGCGATTGCTTTTCACGTGCGCACACTTGGAGGAAATGTTCACTCAAGCCAAAAATTATTTAACATTTTGAAATGATATTCGGCGCCGATGGTGACGAAAAGCGCTGAAAGCTCCCACCGCCACTGGGAGAACTTGCTTACGCCAACAGACGTCATGAATAAAGCTTTGCTATGCTAATAGCTCTGGTATACGCCTGGCTTTTATTAATCAGTACAACGGCCCCAAACCTGAACTCTACGGCCGCTACATCGACGACTGCATCTGCGCTATTTCATCCAGCAGAGAAGAACTCGATCAATTTATAACCTCCGTCAACTCTTTTCATCCGGCTCTTAAATATACCTGGGAAATTTCGGAAACTTCATTGGCTTTCCTAGATATCAAAGTTTCTATTAGAGGCAACGTGCTATGTACTAGTGTGCACTACAAACCTACTGATTCACACAGTTATTTGTTGTATTCATCGTCACATCCATCACATGTCAAGAACTCCATTCCTTATTCTCAATTTCTTAGACTTCGACGTCTATGTAGTGATGACTCCGATTTTTCCAGCAAATCAGAGGAGATGTGCCAGTTCTTCGAAAAACGTGGCTATCCTGTCTCTGTGGTCAAAGCGGGCCATCATCGCGCCCAACAATTTGATCGACAGTCGTCACTACAAACGTCACAGAAAGATAAGAATGACAGAATTCCATTCACCCTCACTTTCCATCCTCATAATCACGCAGTCAAAAGCATCATTCTTAGTAATTTTAAATTACTCCAAAATGATCCCGAGACTGGTAGAATCTTTTCGCAACCTCCACTTATTTCATTCAAACGCGACAAAAACGTAGGCAACTTTTTAGTTAGAAGCGCGCTCAAAACCAACGAGCAACCCGGCACTTTCAAATGCGCGCGCTCACGATGCAAAACTTGTCTTTTCATTGTTAACACTAGCAAGATATCGGGACCTAAGCGATCTGTTAAGATCACCGATCGTTTCACATGTACCTCCGCAAATGTCATTTATTGCATAACCTGTACGTTATGCAATAAATTATACATTGGTGAGACAGGTAGACGACTAGGTGACCGATTCCGCGAACACCTTCGCGATGTTGAGAAGAATGACAAGGATGCATCTAAGCCAGTCGCTCGCCATTTTAATCTGCCTAACCACTCCAAAAAACACATGGCTATCTGCGGCCTTTCCCTACATCTAGGTACGACGGAAAGCCGCAAGAATCTGGAACAAACATTCATCTTTCAAATCGGCACCCTTAATCCTCACGGTATTAACGAACGCTTTTCATTTAACTAATATATTCCTATTTTTCACGTTGCCATGTTACCACCAATAGCGTAGCTCCTACTCTACTATAAAAACTACACGTAACCCATAATCCCTCGATTCGCTCTGACGAAGGGCTAACGCTCGAAACGTCAGCTTCTAGAATCTCCGTACGGTGGTCAATTTACATTATCAACTCCGTTGATAAACCAAATTTTTTTATTAACCTTAATTCGATGCATTTTTCTTTCCCCTCTTATTCGTTTCGTTATCCCCACTGTGGACCCGCAATGCTTTGCAATTGTTTCGGATCCTCTTGGTTTTTCAAGTGTTCGTATATATACTTTGGTTAATTCGTGTCTGTGGATTTCTGGCCTCATTTGTTCAATGGAGGCGAGATAACTTTATTGCTGCGAAGCGAACGAAGCGAGTGAGCAGCAATGTAATCTGGATTCAGTAGGGAAACGTGTTTAAGCTGCGACTAATTCCGTAGTCCGTACTCCGTAGCCGTCATCTTCTTTCCCAGCCTTCGACCAGTCCTTCAAACTGCGTTCAACCCCACGCCTTTTTAGCCCAGAGACGTTAAATTATACAGTAATTCAGCCTAAAAACATGTGACACGGCCAAAAAGCATGTACGATTTCGGCCAATGGAATTGTACTTCAAACCAAAAACTTACAAGTACTTTTTTAGGCCATTTCCGAGTTCATGTCTGCCTCCTCTTCAAAACGAGTCTAAGTGCGAAGTTTCGTTCTGCTTTACATACGAATGAAAACTGATTTTCATAAGAAAAACTTCGCCTCTGAAGAGAAGGCGGACATGAACTCGGAAATGGCTTATTGAATCACACTTTAGCCCGAAAACATGCAACATGGTCCAAAAACATGTACAATAGTGACCAGTTGAAAATCACTTTAGCCCGAAAACATGCAGATGTAGTATAGCCCAACAATATTTTTGTCCTTCAACACGCTTCATAATAAACAGCCTCCAGGTCAATTTGTTATAGTTGATATAACTACAGCTACCCCGGCTGTCGGATAATATTTAGAAGATCGTCAGATATAGGATTAAATGACCAAATAAATAGTAAGAAACAGGAAGTGATAAAATCTGACCGTAGGAAGGAAATGAAATCAAACGGACGAGTGGTGTTGTCTGCATGGTGTACTGATAACTTTCACATTCGTCGCTTTCGTTCCAGCTTGTGAAAGTACTGTGAATTTAGACAGATTTTAAGTTACATCGTTCACGTTTTTCTTGTAGACAATTCCTCCTCGATTGAATTCTAGAATCATAAGAAGAACTGTCATGCAATTGTCGTTAGCTACGCCCTTGCGGTGTAACCGTAAAACACTTTATTTTCAAATGTGATGGGATTCATGCAATCGAAGCTGACTTAATAAGTTAAGCTTGCCATGTGCTTCAATCCGTAGCACTGATTATTTGTTGAGCTTTGTTGATGGGTACCAGGACAGATTTTAAGTTACAATTTCAGATCTGTCTTCATAAAATTTAGACATCTGGGGGATCTTTCGACTCTCGCGATCTGGTGCAAGAGAAGTTTATAGTGTCTTGCTTTCTCACTTTATATCGTGCACGAATTTTATCAGCTCAGTAGAGTTTTACATTTTTTTCCGTTTACATTTTCTCCACATCATCACGGTCTGGAAAAGGGATTGGTCCGTTGACGATACTTTCATTTCCAAAAAACTAATTATAAGGCATGGGTCGCACTTGGGAAACTTTTCGGAAAACTTGTTTACTTTGAGGTAAAAATCTGTTATCAGTTCACATTGCCAAGTGTGACAGTTGGAAAAATTTCGGAAAATCGGCAAAAACATCAGAGGCGCCGTAGCGCTTCGGTGGGGCAGGCAGATTTTGGAAAACTCGAGCTAAACAAAAGAATCATGGCGGTAACTGTCAACGCTTGTCAATGAAACGTGATCGATTTGCCACACGATATCATTATGTGAACAAAACGTGCGGGGCCGGAATTCTCAAATCTTCGCGCTTTCGTTAAGGCGGCGAAATACGACATACAAAAAACCTCAACTTGGCGCGCAACATTGTTTCGTTGCAAGTTTCGGTCGATGTCTCCCGTTTTTCACCTTGCATGATCAACTTGTCGCACAACAAAAGCATTTGTTGCGGGTTGAAGAAAGTTGTTGCGAAAAGTAGAGCGCAGGTCTACTCTGAGCAACAAATTTTGGCTTTGTTGTTCGTTTTTCATCAAGCTCACAACTTGACGCGCAACAATTGTGCTCGTGTACTAGCAAATCAACCAATCAGCGCCCTGCATTTCTTCAACCCGCAACAAATGTTTTTGTTGCGGGTCAAGTTAATCATGCAAGGTGAAAAGTTGAGGGTTTTTGTATCTCGTCTTTCGCCGCCTTTAAGGATGGAAGTGATTTTTATTATCCTTCCCAATTGCAAGGTTTTTACGGACTATGCAAGCCGGCCGACCTAGCAGATCGAAACTCAGCCACGACAAATTCACAACCCCAAGATTTTAACGTAGACTTACGTTTCGCAAGCAAGCGCTTCGGTCGTCTCCATGGTTTCCTGGGACATGATGCTGATATTTAGAAAAATCGCGTACGATCTTGCGAAAAGTGGACGAACGAACAAGAGAAAGTGTTGATCAGCCTAAAAGGTAGCATAATCACTGCAATAGTTATAGATAAGGCTTCATCGGGACCCATGTTGCTTGAAATGATAACGAAATGTTCTCTCAGTGAAATTTTTTTCCACTTGTCAATGAGTCAAAACTCTACTACGGCGAACCTACAACGTTGACTAAAAGTTTTCATTTCCGATTGAGGTCTCGAATTTTGTGTTTTTTTGGTCGGCAAAGTTGAAAACTTTCCCCAAGTGTGACCCATGCCTTTAAGTCCCAGTGACTTCAACACATCGTTGCTGTGGTTATCAATGATAAATGTTGTCACTCTAAACGAGATACACTAGTCTTATGGACAAGTAACCAAAGATTTCAGAAATTGCTTAGTATACTGACGAAACCGCGAACTCATCTATGTGAAGGCGTGAACGTAAACATTGGCTAACCTCTAACGTTGATAATATAATTTTTTACTCTGGATAGTGACTTATCAACTGGACATAAACTGGCGCCTGGTCATTATAATTCTTGTCGAAGATTTCCAGTATTATTAGTTCTGCATTGTATTTTCTGTGAAGTAAAAAACTCTGAAAAGTGTCAATTAACTAGAACTGTAAAAGGAGACTGGTACTATTTCATTCCATAGAAGGATGGTTGCCATCAGTTTGTATCTGCACTGTTCGGTTAGGAGTCAGAGGCCGTTGCTTGGCTAAGTGGTTTGGGTATTGGGTGAAAAATAACGCTAATTCCAACACTTAACCTACTTCACTGAGCAAATGCTTAGACCGTAAAGGGAAACTTCGTGTAGGGTGTCAAGTTGCATGTACATCTAACATTGTGTAGTGGCACCAGGGCGAAATCCCGTTTTCTCACGTCTCAAATTCCGATTTCCCTCAATCTTCTCCAGGTGATCCGGTAACTTAGCCCGCGAACGCAGGGCCGGAAATACGTCTGCGTTCGCTGACTAATAGGGAGCTTAAGCACGCGCGTTTTTTGAGACGCGGACGGCAACCGGAAGTAAGCTGTTTTCCCTTTTAACTTGTCTTCACACAACCACATTTACATTGCTAAGTATCTTTTCTCCATTAGAGGTGATTCGTATAAAAATCTGGGATACACCACTGTCCTGGCACGCGAAATGTTCTCTTCCGGTTGCCGTCCGCGTCTCAAAAACGCGCGTGCTTAAGCTTCCTAATATATTCTAAACTCGGCTCCACAAGCTATAAATATCACCACCGCCTGTAAAGAAAATGTACTCGACTTCTACGTCTTGCATTTACCGGTGCCTGTGGACGTTTCCTTAGGCTCATTGATAACTGTTCGAAGCGACGATCCGATAACTTATTGCTTAGAAAATCATTGTTGCTGCTAATTCATTGAAAGAACTATTACCTTGAGAATCCTGATAGCATACAGGATACTAAAAGCCCAATATTTAGTTGACTGAAAAGAATTTGCAAACAATTGCTTGGTTCACTTACTTCAGGAACTACGATTGTGTGTCAGAGATATGAGCGAGATGCTGTGCATGAACATTGTATCTGCTAAAAAGAAAATCAAACGAAGATGTTGCACGTTCGCTTGAGTCGATGAAGTTGTCTTCTCTTACCTTTATATCCTCAGCCGATTAAATTACTGTGGGCGAAAAGTCAATATCTACAGTCTTTATCTGTAGCGGTTGGTTTCCATTCACTAAGTCCAGGCATTACATAATATTATATTGTCTTAGCTGCTGGCGATTGTCATTTAAGCAGGCACGTGGCACGATTCAAGGAAACCTTGTGGCTTCCCGTGGCAAATTGCCCTGACACCGTAGGGGATAGAGTATGTGATGGGAAATTCGATTTTACGTTCTATGTGTAAAAGAGTTTTCAAATCGTTTAGTTGAACCTACGAACCTCGAAGACATCTCGGCAATACAGCAATCATTAGAGACATAAGACGGCTCTCACTCCTCCCCGGGTTATATTTATTTACAGGAGAAACTCGCAACTGTTTAGAGATACTGTTGAGACTCAAGATTTATTCAGGCTTGTTTAAATATCCCTGGTAAATACAGACGGGTTCTCCTGAGTATAGCTGACGATTCAACAGGCACCCAACGTACTTCGGAAGCTTGTAGGTGCCATCCGATCCGAGTTGTTGAGAATCCGACAACAAAGTTGTGAAAATCCGACATCCGATCTGACATCTGACATCCCACATCATACATCCCACATCCCACATCCGACAATCGACATCCGAGATCCGACGTCTCACATCCGACATCCGACATCCGGTAGGGCATGGGTTCTATCTTTTCCCTTCACATGTTGAAAATGCGGATTGCAGTATTTTGTTTGTGAATGTTCATCAGTATTCAATATTGCGAATGTGTATTACCTGAGTATGTTCCGACGTTTAGAGGCATACAGATTACAGTAAACGCCTCTATTCAAGCCATATCTGATACCCCCGGGACCGATGTGGATGGGGGGGGGGGGGAGGGGGGGCACTTTAGGACTTTCAGCTGAATTTTTCTACCCTATACTAGAGTAAACTTCCACCGATCTCCGTCTAAATTCCGATTCTTGACAGTTAATATAAATATCCAGAGGTGTTTCATGATAGCCATTTATTGAAACTGTTGAGGCTGATTTAAAGTGTCCCTAACCCCAAAGTATTTTTTTCGCTAAAATGAACCTTTGCACCTGTTCGAAACGCATTGCGGCCATTTTTTCATTGTTCTAACAAATCCTGCCATTTTATAGGCTTCGAAAGTTGCGAAAATCCAAGCATCTTTTGTTCACGACCGAGTCAGAAGGGTAGTGGGTCTATTCCTGATGTGACGTCACAAACTGGTTTACATTGAATTAATTCTTTGTAAACATGCATGCAAAGTAGATTGTGACGTCAAGTCAGGAATAGACCCACTCCCCTTCCGACTCGGTCGTGAACAACAGATGCTTGGATTTTCGCAACTTTCGAAGCCTATAAAATGGCAGGATTTGTTAGAAAAAAGAAAAATGGTCGCAATGCGTCTCGAACAGGTGCAAAGATTCATTTTAGAGAAAAAAATATTTTGGGGTTAGGGGCACTTCTTTGCCGATTTGATTTTTTTATATTCTTAAGTGGGAATTTCTGGTTTCCTTAGTCATGATAAAATCTTCAACCCACTGGTCAGTTTCGTGAAAAATGATATCCTATTCTAGACCGAAAGGCTATGATTTATATACTCTATCCTAGGTGGGAGGCGTGGTGGCCTCATGGTTAGTGTGCTCGATTCCGGATCGAGTGGTCCGGGTTCGTGTCCTGGCTGGGAACATTGTGTTGTGTTCTTGGGCAAGACACTTTACTCCCACGGTGCCTCTCTAGGCTCGTGCGCAGGCTTTTATCTCAGAGTAAACTGCTTGAAAACCATACCCTTCACAGCGGCACATACGTTTTTAGTCCATATATGGCAGTACCCCCTCCCCCCCCCCCCCCGGGATCTGATAGCAAAAATGACGGCTATCAACATTAAGATTTGACCGGATTTTTGAAAGGGAACAGGCGCAGCTGTGAAATATTAGGGCAAGGTGTGATAAACGATGTTTTTTAGCGTGGTTTTACCCAAAACCGTGGCCCCAAAACTTTGTTTCTCACGCCTTGCCCTAATATTTCCCAACTGCGCCTGTTCCCCTCCAAAAATCCGGTCAAACCTTAATGTTAGTGGTCGTCTGGTCATTTTTGCCATCAGACATGGCTTAAATACAGGCGTATAATGTATTATTGTAAAACTCTATTTGATGAAACGCGACGGAGAATAAACAAGTTGTACATATACAGTTCGCAGAGTGCTACTCACTAGTTTAGTATTTTTTTCTTGTTTCTTTTTTAATTGTTTGGATGCCTCTAAAAGTTGGAACATACTCTGGTAAAACAAATTCGCAACTTTGAATACTGATGAACATTCACAAACAAAATACTGCAACCCGCATTTTCAACATGTGAAGGCGGAAAAGATAGAACCCATACCGGTACCGGATGTGGGATATCGGATGTTGGATGTCGGATGTCGGATGTTAGATGTCGGATGTCGGATGTCGGATGTCGGATGTCGGATTTTCACAACTTTGTTGTCGGATTTTCAACAACACCTACAAGCTTCAGCCAACGCACGTTTCGTTAAATTTCTGTTCGGAACTAAGGCCTTTAATCACCTATCGAACTTTCGTGATCTGAAAAAGTTAACACCTGTTTCTTTCTGATTGATAAAAATGTCCTTGTGAGTACCAAAAAAAGGCCAGCTATGAGTTTCGGAAAGGATACAATGCCTAAGATTTTTGTGAGGTAAACAAAAATACCCTACTAAATCCGAAAAGCTTCAAGTTCCCCTAGAATAATCGAACAGAAAAAAATTTTATAGCGCATCCGAAAATAAATCTACAAAGCTTTAAAAGCACTCAGTAGACCTCAGAACAACATTTAAAAGCACTTGAGAGAAAATCGTCTCTGGGTGTCCCTGATTCAATTACGTACATCCGCATCAGAGGCTGCGAGCCCTTGATTTTTGCCATAATTCAGTAACAAGAATGGCAACAGATGGTTGCAAACAAGACCAGCTTAAGACTCTCATTTTTTGACAGATCGTATACAAAAACGTAATACAAAACAAAATAAGATACTGTTTGCAGGTTACGTTTACAGATACTCTGGTGTTAAAGTGAAACTCGTCGTTAGCTTTCCAAATAAATCGGAGTTCTTATTTGTCTTCAAGGAAGGCCAACGACTAACTTTGGTAAATATCCTATTAGGAGGGAAGGTGTGCTAGAATTTTGGAATATTGGAACTCTGATGTTTTAGGCGCACTAAGGCCTGTTCCAAATTTCGCAGACGGCAACCGGAAGAGAACATTTCGCGTGCCAGGACAGTGGTGTCTCCCAAATTTTTATACTGGTAATCTCTGGTGGAGAAAAGATACTAATCAATGTAAATGTGGTTGTGTGAAGACGAGTTAAAAGGGAAAACAGCTCACGTCTTGTTGCCGTCCGCGTCTCAAAAACGTGCGTGCCTAAGCTCCCTATTGTTGGCGCGAGAGGCAAATGCCGCGCGGAGAACGGGGAAGGGCGCTGTGCACCCAGAGGTCGAATAGCCCACTTTGAACATATCAAAATTCAGTCCCAAACAAAAGAGATCATCTCGAGGCTCTGGGGAATAAACTCATACCTGAAATCGTTATATTTATTCCCCAGAGCCTCGAGATGATGCCTTTTGTTTAGGACTGAATTTTAATATATCGAAATTGGTCTATTTGTTTCAGTCGAACTATGAAAATAATGAAAATAGACCAGCGGTTGTCTAAATAAGCTTACTGTAAATCAAAATGGTGGAACCTGGAGTTGATTGTAATGTATTTACGGCACGGCACGGCAGTAGTACGACGTTTGAAACCAATTCGCGCTACTGCCGTGTAGTACGACAGAGCTTGTCGTGCCAAACGGAAGTGGCGCGACATGGTTTCAAACGTCGTGCTACTGCCGTGCTAAGAGCGATGAACTGAGTTCGGCTCGGCGATTGAAACGACGACGACGTTTGAAATGGGACTAAGATTATGAACAGTTTTCCGAAAAGATTTCCTATAGGTATTTCGGAACAGTAGTGAAGAGTCTGAAGAGTGCGTAGAAATTTCAAAACCACGCAGAAGAACGCTAAAATGTTACTGAGCTGAGTAAGAGTCAACTGTGTAAAATATGAAGAAATATAACTTTTAACATTTTCGCCAGAGTTTGTTCGAAAAGCGTAACAGTAAAGCAAAAGTCCCCTATGTATATGTAAATGTAAAGTTCTTGTTATTGAATGGAGCACCGGACAAAGGAAAGGGGTCGTTTGACTGTACGTCCAACTGAACATCTGCGAGTCTGTTGAAAGGCTACTGGAAGGACGACTTTCAGTCTAGCGCGCATGGTACGCTCGTGTTATAAAAATCTATACGCGGCGTGTGGTAACCATGATGTACTCATTGACTGACTGAGTGGGGAGGGGTACGGACCGAACACAGCGAGATCCGTGTTCCACGACCAAGGGCCAAATGTTTTCTTGTCCGACCCGACCTGAACTCAGTCAATGAGCATTTTATCATATGGGCTCTTTAAGCTATTCATGACCACCCAGAAGATGAAGTTTGGACAAAAAAATTACAAATTGGCACAGAAAGATTATCTTAATGTTGTTTGTATTTGCTTTACTGTCTGTAAATAACTTGGATGTTTCGAAGAGACGAAGTCCTCTACAGTCGCACCGCAAAGAGCGTGTTCCTAGTACGGCCGTACGGCTTTTTCCGGCCCTCCTCGCGCTAATGCGTACGGCCCTCGTACGAGGATTTTCCCAGTAGTTTTACAATGAAAGCGCGCGCGGGTATGATAAAAACCAGATTGCCATGCATAAACTCCGATCAGGAAATCATCGCCTTCATATTGAAAAAAAAAGCATAGTGTACGAAAGACCCCTAAAACTTTGAAATCGGAGTTTCCCCGCAATAAAAATGAAAGTAAGGATAAAAGTCATTTTCGACTCTTTTGTAATTTTTTTTTATAGTTTGCGTGTTTTATTATGCAATGAAATAACTGACAAATAAATCCAGTTTAAAGTGTTTGATACTCAATCAAAATTTTATTTCTTTTAGCTTTGATCTTTTTTGTCCGGCTGTAAAAAAGCTGACGCACATTATTATGAAATTCATTACATGACGACAAATGTTATTCCAAACAAGAATGAAATTTCTTTAATCTTTAATTTGTATAATTTCCTAGAGCAAGCTAATCCGGCCATAGGCGGTCAGACATGTACATGTGCTCCCATGACCATGACATCGAGGGAGAAAATACAAAAATTAACACTAAAAAAGGACATCATTACAAATAGCGAATATTAATAAGGTAAATGATTACAAATAGTAAGTGAAACCAAATTGGGAGGGGAGGGAGGGAAAAGGTGATCCAAAGGCGGACATAGGAAAGGAGTACAGGTAAGAGAGTAAGGATGGAGGTAGAATACACCTCACAGAAAATGCCTGAGCTTGGGAAAGACCGCTGTAAATATCGAACGAAAGGCATTCAATTTGTCAGCGCACTCTTTCCATAGGCATTCCATAGTCAGAAATTTCAGCTGTCATCTCGCTAACCCTGGGGAGTTATATAGGGGTTATATGTTGCGTATGGCTCGCGGTAACGTAGGGAGAGGCTGACTCACGTAGGTCATTTGTAAATGGTATTTTAACGTTTCCCGTTTTGAACTTAATTATAGGAGAAAGGATGGCACAGTGATGAGAGCGCTCGCCTCCCACCAATATGGCCCGGGTTCGATTCTCAGACTCGGCGTCATATGTGGGTTGAGTTTGTTGGTTCTCTACTCTGCACCGAGAGGTTTTCTCCGGGTACTCCGGTTTTCCCCTCTCCACAAAAACCAATATTTGATTTGATTTTAGTTACTTTCGTTAGTGTCCCCAGTTAGTACTCTTGTGCTAAATCCATTGACACTTAAATAAATTTATTATTATTATTATTATTATTATTATTATTATTATTATTATTATTATTATTATTATTATTATTACTATTAGATCCTCCTACGTGTTTCTAGCCGATGATCTTGCCGCCCTAAGTTGGATATCATTGTAGTAACACTACTGGTTCGATTATAGTCGTTAAAAACAAAGAAGGCTGCGCGACGCTGAACGAATTCTACGCAATTAATATCCTTCTGTGTCTATGGAGACCAGGCAACAGAGCGGTCTTCACACAATGGGCGCACAAGGGTCAAGAAGGCCTTTTTCTTAACTACGGTGCTACAGGATGCTACGGTGCTAATAGGTTTTTCGGGATCCCGGATTTGGCTTTTTTGGAGCGCGAGATTCGGGATTCTAAAGAAATATGGGAGCGGTATTCGGGATTCCATTTTTGGACGGGACACGGGATTTAGAGTTACTACGAAGCGAGATTCGGGAAACCGTCACTTTAAAGCCCCGAGATCCGGGATTTCCTGCGGTAAGAAATTTAATAAGTTGAACTTTGGCTGTCGGCAACTCGGACGGAAACAACCGGAAATTCAAGCTGACCAGTCTCCACCACGCAGACACGTGCCTTTTGTGACCCCTATGGCGTGATTTTTGTCGTGAACTTTGGCCGGTTACACAAAGGCCTCGTGACCTTTGTTACTTGTAACCACATCACGTTATAAGTGTCTCGTTTATGCTGTAGTGCATAGGCTAGAATTATACTTTGTGGTTTTCGAAATGTTAGCCTGCGAACGCAGACGAATTTCCGGCGGGCTATCGAAATGTCGGACAACACCTACACGGCTGTTCGTGACGTACATGATAGTATTGGTTGTATGGCTCTTTTTTATGAGAAGGGAAAATGTTATTTTTGCGGAAAGAGAAATTTCGGGCACAACTTTCCCTGAGTGTCAACTTCCTTCTCGGAACGGTTTCCCGGTTCGGAAGATTTATTGGCTGCAATAACAGAATTATATCCTAAGCCATTGCTGATTTACTGAAAAATCTGAAAACACACGCGACTGAAAACACTTAAAGTTATTATTTTCATGACCTCAGAGTTTAAGCTTCATTTATACGGCAAACGTGAAGCGGCAGCGGATGACCTCGTGACCATTTTCCGCCGGTTTTTCTCGGTTTGCTATTTTTAGCTTGACGGGAAGTGTTTTTTATGCTAATTAGGGTCAATTAGGAATGATCGTATACATTAGCACTCGTATCACGGGCAATCATCGCCTTTCCATGAAACATGATGCTTAACCTCTCAACTGCTTAATTAAGGACGGTGCCTACTAATTCAAAGGTATTTTTGCGCGGTTTCCTGAATATGCGGGAAAAGCAAATCTTAACAAGTGTTATTAAAATCCAAAAAGAATATCGAGGGTAACCACGCATTTTTCGAAGATAATTAATCAACAATATTTGTAAAAAGCTTTAAAATACAAAGCAATGTATGGCGTTCTTTGCCAAATTGAAGCTTAATTATCTCTGAAAAATGCATAGTTACCCCCAATTTTCTTTTTGGATACCAAGAGCACTTGCTAAGTTCTGCTTTCTCCGCGTAGTTTTGAACCACACAAAAATATCCCTGTATTACTAAACACCACCGATAGGAAATCCGAGTATTTCGAGATGCGCAGAACGTATCCGCAATAACAATAGTAGGCACTGTCCTTAAATCTAAACTTACAACCGAGTTTAACAAAGTGGAAAACACAAATTGAACAAATTCAATTCTACTAGTAATGGACAGTCACATATCATTTCGGTTTCAAAACTGTGATTGCGAATGCAACAATTTAGGTCAATTGGATCATGAAGGTTGGTAGAAAAGACTTACAAGGTGTATTCTAAATTAACTGTAGTTTTATCATAAATACTCTTGTTTTTCGGCCATTTTAACGTGATCAAAATCAATAAACAACTGTTTATAGCAGTTTGTTTTTTTTTTAATCAACTGTAGTTGTAATTGACTTTTGACATCATGCTGTGACGTCATGACCAGGATTGGGATTGGTCGATAAAAGTGTTCGGGATTCCGGGATGAAGGGAAAATTTTGGTCGGGATGGCGGGATTGAAGAACCCTATTGAGAACAAACTGCATTGAAGACGATGCTCATGGCCATGAATTTCTCATTGCCTAAAATGCCAGGTAACAAATTGCTTTTGGCCTATTACAAGACCTGTGAGTAAAACCACACCAAAAAGTTAGCTCACTATAATAAGGTAAAACAGATATCATTTTCATAATGGTTATGCTTTACAATGTAGCTGTGTCACCGAACACCCAAGTTCAGTAATTTTGCCATTATCCCAACAGCAAACACTAAATGACTGGCCGTGAGGGAAATAGTTCATTTTGTTTCCTGAGAATCTCAATGTTCCCCCGAGGCGCAGACGAGGGAAACAAAATGAGCTGTTTCCCGAGGGACTAGTCATTAAGTGATTTGTTATATAGCACAAAAAGAAAAACGTGCAACGGCAACATCATCGGTCAACATTCGCGGGTAACAGTCCATTGTTACCCTCTGACGTCATAGATTTTGCACTGTTGCCCGCTCAGAGACAGTTTTATTGTTAGATGTCATTTGACCTTGAAGTAACCAATGAGAGCACGTGCTGCTGGGGGAAAAAACTCAGCTATATAACAAAATAATTATTACTCAATATAACACACTTTTGCTGGAAAAACAAGATCAGCAACACAAATCAAATGTTGAATTGAGAGAAGAAAATAACATGCTTCACAAAAAAGGACAAAGTTATAGAGACAACACAATTTTCGACAAAAATATTGGACTGAAATAAAAATTAATACCATGCACATGTAACCCTGTGAAAAAGTACCCCAAATGCCTAAATTTCCAACATAGGTTTTATAGTCAGAGCAAACTCTTCCTTATCACAGACTAAACTCTTATGGTCGTTAATTTTCTTTCTAGTGGGAATAATATTGAACAAAACAAATAGTGTATTGTAATAATCAACTTTCCTTTCATTTTCCTATATTTGTTCATATATATCTGTTTGCAACAAGTTAGCAGAAAATTGGGGAATCCACTCAAAAGAGACACTTGTAATACCACTGGCAATACGAAATCCTAACATTACTCAACAACAATAACAATATTATTTGTGTTCCTTTAATATATGTTTTACAACCAAAGGCGGGAGACACTACATTTAGCTTTCTTGGCACCATACAATTTCACAAGTCACTCTTTGCATACGGCGAAAGCTACTGAAATTTAAACTGACCAATCAGAGTTCAGCGAGCGGGAAAAACTGTGCTATCCTTGTGCTATCCAACGTCACGCCAATTGTTTACAATCGGTGGACATTCGCTCGCCTTCTCTTGTGACTCTCTTGACCGTTGCTTCTTTGAACTCCGCGAGACAGAAATGACGCATTGTTCTGACAATCAATTTGCCATTCCACTTTATCCAGTTTATGAATTGGGCTAGCATGTGATTAACAACCAAGATCCCTTTTGAACTTTATTCTGTAGAAGAAGAAGACGTTGCTGAGTGAACTTTTTTACGACGAAATCCCTTGGTTTGTTCAGCACTTTGATGTCCGATAACTGAGGCGCTCTAACGAGTGTTGGGTCGATCACATTTGGTCGTCTGACCTTATGAAGTTCTTTCAGCTCTTGTTTGTGTCCATCATGATCAAAATTCAGGTGAATAGTGAGGGGAACAATTTTTCGTTCATCTGCTGTGCCAAACAACGAACAATCCTGTTGGGTGTTGCACGTGCTTGGCAAGTCTTGCACGACCATCGTCTATCAGATCTGGAGTGGAGTTTTCTTTCAGTGATTATAACTTGCGATCGTTCTACAAACATCCACGTAGCATGCAGCACTTTTTAGTGACTCGAGGATCCTGTTTTGCTGTTTCAAAGAGAGTTGTGCATTCTTGAGCAGTTTGTTCTTCAGTGCTTGTATTTTTTCGTTTGTTCCTGGTGGCGCAAAGTAACTTTGATGATTTGAAAGGACTTGAATCCTTAATTGAATTAGCGATTTGCTTATTAAGGAACCAACAAGTGAATGGTACATAAAATTAGGAGGAACTGTTGTTTGAATAGACAATAATTGTAGACATAATTATTTACCCAGTTTAAGTACTAAGCTCAACAAGTTGTTTGGCTCCACAAGTTTCAGTTTCAGGCCAGGTACCCGAATTCACCCAGGTACTGGTACACTACCATAGTTCTTTGGAAATTGAATAGCTCCTTGATCACCTGGTTGCTTGAGAAGAAACTTGATGTGTTTCTTCTCTACATTGGTGAATGCAGCCACTAACTGTCCATTGTGGATAAACTCCAGACCAACTCTTCTTTCAATTTATTCTTTGTTCTTCGCAGGGCATCAACAATGGTGTCCCTTTTAAAATATTAGTTTAAAGGGTTTGTTAAAGTTATTTCCCATTTCATAGAGCACTGTGGTTGCCAGATTCACTTTCAAACTTATCAGGGAAATGTAAATCAATGCCAGTGAAAAGTCAGTCCCTTGAATTGTTAATAGAAAATTAATTTAAATACATATTGAAACATCAGTTAAGGAATACTTTTTTTCATTCCCACTTTGTGAACCTAACATTCATTGCTGCAGTTTGTTTATTTCTTGGTCATTCAATTTCTTGATCACATCAAATTATTTAATTTTTAGGTATGGTGTCAGACCTCCATAGAGACACTATCTTTATCTAAAAACTTAACTGGCTGCTTTTTGGAGCCGTTTTGTGGCATATTTAGATAAGCAGGAAATGTTCCACATTTTATGGCAAATAGTTCTGCATAGTTTTAAGGAATATTGCAGCCAAGTCTAATTGAATATGAGACTAAAATATGCTGTTTGACCTTTTGTGAATTTAAAGACTATTAATATTGTTTGCGCTTGGTTTAAAAGGCTTAAGGTTGGCATTTAAAAGTGTTCCTTCAATTATCTTGTTCTGTAAAGATTACCTTGGGAGAATTGTATTAAGGCCAGTTTTTTCTTCTAGCTTCTTTCCCCAGTGCACTCTGAGAATGGAGTTGATTTGGTTTTGCCCAATGTTGAAAGATGAAACAATGCCTAAACCAGCTGCAAGGAATACTTCATATGCTTTTTTACAAACATAGGCATGAGGGTGCTCATAAGCATCTGAGCAGTGTTTCGCATGCAAAAGTGATAATTATCATAAATAATTTATTTCTCTAAGAGAGTCTTCTTTTCATGTCGGTCATTCAAAAATTGTTGGAATTGCTTGTTTGAGCTGCTGGATGAAAGAGGCAGAACATTTGATGAGGTCCTCCTGGTGGGAGGGGTCCTTCTTCCCTTTAAATATTTGCTTGTGTTTCCTTGCTTCCCAAATTACTTTCAAACTTGTTCCCAGCTTTTTGACCCCTAAAATTTAAATTGGTTTTCTTCCCTTGTTCCCTAAAATATTTTGATATTGTTACTCTGTTCTCCAGTTCAAATTAGCCATGTTCTCTTCTTCCCCAATACCTCTGGGAGTGCCTCTTTGATGTTGATTCTCGTATTGGCCTAATAGTAATTCACTGTAGAATTGCAAGACACAGCAAGTTCTTATTTGGAAGTGAGGGAAAAGTTTTGAATAAATTTTCGCACAATACAAGAAACACAATTTTGACTGCCCCATTTGGACATGAATCAGCTTGTTTGCACCTTTCTGGCGACCTGCGGGAGGGCAAGCTCTAGAAGCTCTTCCTTACTGAGCCTTCGCTGAAAAACTTTCGAAGTCTGGCTTTCCGGTGATAGGGGCCGAGGTTTTTGTGCAAAATTCATCAGCGGCTTCCTTGCAGCTTATAAAGGGTGTTCCTTCGGGCAATGGTGGTCAGTAAAAGTTTTGTAGTGCTTATACAAATCTTCGCTACTTGAAAATGTCAAATATCAGCTTGGCAATTTTTCTTTCCCGACACTCCATTTAAAATTCACGTGAGCGCTATTAATAAAGGGCCAGAAAACCATTTAAAACATTTTGTGGCAATTTTTTTGTCAACAAACTTGGGTTGTCGGCGAGCAGAATTCAAACGTAAGCTGTTGTGCTTTGGCTGTTATTTGTGCTTTTTCTAACTATTCTAAGACGAATTCAGGCTGGTATTTTCGAATCAAGTGTAAGAAGACGGCAAAACCG
>NC_090877.1:34113142-34120642 GCF_036669935.1 Montipora foliosa | reverse complement strand
CTGAGACAGTTGGGATAAGTAAAGTTATTGAGGTTATGTTCATTTTCGGAGAGATTTCCTCCACTCTCGTCGTGTATCTGTGGAATACTGTGCCCTCGCCTTGGAAGGAACCTAGAGACCCCGCTAAGAATTTGGCGTATACGCTTACTTTGGCTGTATTCATTCTGGAGAATTTGTATTTATTCATCTTGATATCCACGCAAGCAGCTTTCCAAGTAACGGGAGTGAACAACTTTCGTCAAACCCCATCCGCACTACAGGCAGTTACTATAGTGGTCAATGCTGGAGAAGCCACCTTTTATTACGCCATAATGAAGTTTTTCTGGAATAAGTGGTTTGATGATCGAAGAAATCTTTTGATCAATGATAATGTTTGAATAACATTTACTATACGAACTCAATTTTGCATTGCTACAGTAACTGATACAATAGGGATACTGTTTTATCCTGGTTAAAGGTTTGCCCAAAATGCCAACAGCTGGGGATATCCTGACGCCTTTGTTCGTCTCGCTGGGAGAATCATTTGATTTACTTGCCTCACTAGGCAATTTACTTCCTTCACTTGTCTTGTTAGGCAAGTTATAATTCAGTTTTTTCGCTTCAGTAGGCAATTTACGTGTTTCATTCACCTCACTGGGCAAATTAGCATCCGACATTCGGTTTGTTCGCCTCGGCAGGCAATTTAGTTGCTTTATTTCTCTCGTTGGGCAAGTTAACGATCAACTGACTGGATGCAAGGTACTTACTAGATTGTTATGTTGGGTGTAAATTTAAGCATTTTGGGGAGTACTCTTTCTTCAACAGCGGTCGTTTTACTGCGCAGTGAAAAGCGTAAATATTAGTCACAAAAAGTTCACTCACTAGTTTTTTGTTTAATGTGCAAAAATCATTGTATAAGCTGCAGTCGAGATTAATTTCATATCGTTAACTTTAATGACGTTCGCCCGAAAATCGTACCACATGTTTCATTTTTTGCCTGAAGTTAGGTCATAAATATGAAAAAGAAAATTGGGGGTCACCGACTTTGTTTCGGAGAAAAAGGCAAGGGAAAAATGCCTTAATTTCATTAAATGGGTCATAATAACGAGATGAGCCTCACTGGCTCATCCGTCGAAAATCAAAAAAATAATTAGTTAAAGCGAGGGTTTTTAATTTGTGCATAGAAAAAATATAGGAGTGGGTTTTTTAGATAATTGCATGCCGCTAGGGATGTCGTAAACAGTAGAGTTATTCCTCAACAAGCGTTTTCGCAAGCGCTACCCGTTGTAACCAATTCCGGAATTCACGAAACAACGAAAGAAAAATATAAGAAAAGATAACTTTTTTACATTGTGAATTTTTTCATTTCATCATATTTTGTAGATTGTTAGAAGAGTAAGTGATTCGTGTTTTAGAAAATAGGGGTCACCGATGATTTGGCGATTTGAACCCGAGCTGGATTACTGGATTTCAGCTTTTTTCTTAACGAGATCTCAAGTTATTGTGGAACGTTTGGTACCAAATGTGCTGGGATTCATGCAATCGAAGCTGACTTAATAAGTGAAGCTTGCCATGTGCTTCAAGCCGTAGCACTGATTATTTGTTGAGCTTTGCTGATGGGTACCAGGGCATATTTTAAGGTACAATTTCAGATCTGTCTTCATAAAATTTAGACATCTGAGGGATCTTTCGACTCTCGCGATCTGGTGCAAGAGAAGTTTATAGTATCTTGCTTTCTCACTTTATATCGTGTGCACGAATTTCAGATCAGTGGCTTATCAGCTCAGTAGAGTTTTGCAATTTTTTTCCGTTTACATTTTCTCCACATCATCACGATCTGGAAAAGGGATTGGTCCGTTGACGAGACTTTCATTTCCTCAACAAACTAAAATAAGGCATGGGTCGTACTTGAGAAACTTTTCGGAAAATTTGTTTACTTTGCGGTAAAAATCTGTCATCAGTTCACATTGCCAAGTGTGACATTTCGAAAAATTTCGGAAAATCAGCAAAAACATCAGAGGCGCCGTAGTGCTTGGGTGGGGCAGGCAGATTTTGGAAAACTCGAGCTAAACAAAAAAATCATGGTGGTAACTGTCAACGCTTATCAATGAAACGTGATCGATTTGCAACACGATATCATTATGTGAACAAAACGTGCGGGGCCGGAATTCTGAAATCTTCGCGCTTTCGTTAAGGATGGAAGTGATTTTTATTATCCTTCCCAATTGGAAGGTTTTTACGGACTATGCAAGCCAGCCGACCTAGCAGATCGAAACTCAGGCACGACCATTCACAACCCAAGATTTTAACGTAGACTTACATTTCGCAAGCAAGCGCTTCAGTCGTCTCAATCGTTTCCTGGGACATGATGCTGATATTTAGAAAACTGGCGTACGATCTTGCGAAAAGTGGACGAACGAACAAGAGAAAGTGTTGAAGAGGTAGTTTCTAAAGAAACTGTGGTGCTGCGTCGGTGGGGAAGTAGTATACAAAAATTTCGTTTTATCAACGGAGTTGATAATGTAAATTGGCCACCATAAAGAGATTCTAAAAGCTGACGTTTCGAGCGTTAGCCCTTCGTCAGAGCGAATCGAGGGATTATGGGTTACGTGTAGTTTTTATAGTAGAGTAGGAGCTACGCTATTGGTGGTAACATGGCAACGTGAAAAATAGGAACATATTAGTTAAATGAAAAGCGTTCGTTAATACCGTGAGGATTAAGGGTGCCGATTTGAAAGATGAATTTTTGTTCCAGATACTTGCGGCTTTCCGTCGTACCTAGATGTAAGGAAAGGCCGCAGATAGCCATGTATTTTAACTTCAACAATTAATAGGTCCGCAAATTACCGACTACACTACATTGCATAGCCATAATACCGTAATTACAATTCCAGAAAATCTTCCGCTTACTGACTCAGAGAAATCTGTTCTCAGTAAGGGCCTAAATTTTGTCCCTATTACCAAACGCACCAACGAATTTTCTATTAAGCAAGATGTTGAAAAATTCCTTCGCCGCGTTCAGTTAAAACCTTTTTTTCACGACAAAGAGGATGATTCGGACACTTCTAATAAAGATATTTTTGAAACACTTCTAGTTCGCAAATCCAAATGGACTCCCTCAGAGGGACAATTTGCCTCTTCAGATTTTTTCACCAAAAAATGCCGTCACGACATTCACAAACTTAATTCAATCGCAACACTAAATTTTCCAACCTTTCCTCGGAAGAGTGAGCGGCGCTTAAAAATCTTAGTAAACGCAACGACATAGTTGTCAAATCGGCCGACAAAGGCGGCGCGGTAGTTGATTGGCGGTCCGACCTTTACCAAAAAGAAGCTTTGCGGCAACTTTCGGATACCTCGTTTTATGCCAAAATCCCTAAAGATCTCACTTCCAAAAATCAAAAACTTGTCAAAGACACCATTCAAAATCTTATAGTTAATCAAGAATTACGGGACACTGCCACTAATCTCATCATCAACACCCCTAGAACTTCGTGCATTTACTTCTTGCCTAAAATTCACAAACCCAACAACCCAGGTCGCCCTATCGTTTCTACCTGTAGTTGCCCCACCAAACTCATTTCTAGCTACTAGACAGGATTATGACGCCTATTGTCAAATCTTTGCCATCATACATTAAAGACAGTACACACGCACTACAAATTTTCGGGGATTTCAATTTCTCCGGCCAAGACAAACTTATTTTCACCATGGACATTACATCTCTATACACAGTCATTCCTAATAGCGAAGGTCTTCAAGCACTTAAACACTTTTTCGATCAACGCACTGTCAAAGAACCTAGCTCGGAAACGCTCCTCCGCCTTGCCGAACTAGTTTTAACGCTTAACTGTTTTTCATTCGCCGGCAACTATTACAAACAAATTAATGGTGTAGCGCTGAGCACAAGAATGGGACCTAGCTATGCCAATCTTTTTGTAGGATATGTTGAACACCAATTTTTTAATCAGTACAACGGCCCCAAACCTGAACTCTACGGCCGCTACATCGACGACTGCATCGGCGCTATTTCATCCAGCAGAGAAGAACTCGATCAATTTATAACTTCCGTCAACTCTTTTCATCCGGCTCTTAAATATACCTGGGAAATTTCGGATACTTCATTGGCTTTCCTAGATATCAAAGTTTCTATTAGAGGCAACGTGCTATGTACTAGTGTGCACTACAAACCTACTGATTCACACAGTTACGTGTTGTATTCATCGTCACATCCATCACATGTCAAGAACTCCATTCCTTATTCTCAATTTCTTAGACTTCGACGTCTATGTAGTGATGACTCCGATTTTTCCAGCAAATCAGAGGAGATGTGCCAGTTCTTCGAAAAACGTGGCTATCCTGTCTCTGTGGTCAAAGCGGGCCATCATCGCGCCCAACAATTCGATCGACAGTCATCACTACAAACGTCACAAAAAGATAAGAATGACAGAATTCCATTCACCCTCACTTTCCATCCTCATAATCACGCAGTCAAAAGCATCATTCTTAGTAATTTTAAATTACTCCAAAATGATCCCGAGACTGGTAGAATCTTTTCGCAACCTCCACTTATTTCATTCAAACGCGACAAAAACGTAGGCAACTTTTTAGTTAGAAGCGCGCTCAAAATTAACGAGCAACCCGGCACTTTCAAATGCGCGCGCTTACGATGCAAAACTTGTCTTTTCATTGTTAACACTAGCAAGATATCGGGACTCATTGGTGAGACAGGTAGACGACTAGGTGACCGATTCCGCGAACACCTTCGCAATGTTGAGAGGAATGACAAGGATGCATCTAAGCCAGTCGCTCACATGTACCTCCGCAAATGTCATTTATTGTATAACCTGTACGTTATGCAATAAATTATACATTGGTGAGACAGGTAGACGACTAGGCGACCGATTTCGCGAACACCTTCGCGATGTTGAGAAGAATGACAAGGATGCATCTAAGCCAGTCGCTCGCCATTTTAATCTGCCTAACCACTCCAAAAAACAAATGGCTATCTGCGGCCTTTCCCCACATCTAGGTACGACGGAAAGCCGCAAGAATCTGGAATAAAAAGTCATCTTTCAAATCGGCACCCTTAATCCTCGCGGTATTTAACTAATATATTCCTATTTTTCACGTTGCCTTGTTACCACCAATAGCGTAGCTCCTACTCTACTATAAAAACTACACGTAACCCATAATCCCTCGATTCGCTCTGACGAAGGGCTAACGCTCCAAACGTCAGCTTTTAGAATCTCTGTACGGTGGCCAATTTACATTATCAACTCCGTTGATAAAACCAAATTTATTGAAACTGTTGAGGCTGAGTTACGTAAACTTAAAGTGCCCCTAAATATTCTTTTTGCTGAAATGAGTCTTTGCACCTGTTCGAGACGCATTGCGGCCATTTTTTCCTTTTTCTAACAAATCCTGCCATTTTATAGGCTTCGAAAGTTGCGAAAATCCAAGCATCTTGTGTTCACGACCGAGTGAGAAGGGGAGTGGGTCTTCCTGATGTGACGTCACAATCTACTTTGCATGCATTTTTACAAAGAGTTAATGCCATGTAAATCAGTTTGTGACGTCACATCAGGAATAGACCCACTTCCCTTCTGACTCGGTCGTGAACAACAGATGCTTGGATTTTCGCAACTTTCGAAGCCTATAAAATGGCAGGATTTGTTAGAACAATGAAAAAATGGCCGCAATGCGTTTCGAACAGGTGCAAAGGTTCATTTTAGCAAAAAAAAATACTTTGGGGTTAGGGGCACTTTAAACTTTGCCGATTTGATTTTTTTATATTCTTAAGTGGGAATTTCTGGTTTCCTTAGTCATGATAAAATCTTCAACCCACTGGTCAGTTTCGTGAAAAATGATACCCTATTCTAGACTGAAAGGCTATGATTTATATACTCTATCCTAGGTGGGAGGCGTGGTGGCCTCGGCCTCATGGCTAGTGTGCTCGATTCCGGATCGAGTGGTCCGGGTTCGTGTCCTGGCCGGGAACATTGTGTTGTGTTCTTGGGCAAGACACTTTACTTCCACGGTGCCTCTCTCCGCCCAGGTGTATAAATGGGTACCGGCGACGTTAATGCTGGGGGTAATTCCTGCGATGATCGTACGCAGGCTTTTATCCTAGAGTAAACTGCTTGAAAACCATACCCTTCACAGCGGCACATACGTTTTTAGTCCATATATGGCAGTACCCCCCCCCCCCCCCCGGGATCTGATAGCAAAAATGACGGCTATCAACATTAAGATTTGACCGGATTTTCGAAAGGGAACAGGCGCAGCTGTGAAATATTAGGGCATGGTGTGAGAAACAATGTTTTTTAGCGTGGTTTTACCCAAAACCGTGGCCCCAAAACTTTGTTTCTCACGCCTTGCCCTAATATTTCCCAACTGCGCCTGTTCCCTTCCGAAAATCCGGTCAAACCTTAACCGTTTGGCTACTAGAGATTTGGCCGAAAAACACGTTTTGAAGCTAGTTGAGGGGTTTTTTGGTCACTGTCGTGCTGTTTAAGAGCTAAATCTCCCTACAAACCCGTTTCCAGGTTGTACACTCCGCGGTCTTTTCAGCCAGGTGCAAAATAAGCGCTTGCAAAGTTCGGGCATGCGCAGAAAACAAAATTTCGACAGTTTTTGGGTTTAAAAGTAGCACAACACTTTCGACTTTCACTTTTCGCTTTCTCTCCTTCCCTATCTTTTCTCTTTCTTTGCCTCATTTTTTTTTGTGAACTTGCTGGGCATTTGGTAGGCTTTATTTTGGTGGGAAGAGTTTCTGAGAAACCTTTCATCATCGTAGAATTAGGTGCTCAGAAAGGTAGGTGGGTAATGGAGCAAGCTTTTCATGGAGATTTTCAGGTCAGTGTTACATGGTTTTTTTGGCCGTTTCTCCAGTTTCCTTGACTGAATTGTGCTCATTCTGGTATAGTTTGAAAGATCTCTTCTCCCCGCACAAGTTAGTTGACAAAGCTGTTCCTGACCGTTAAAAGTGATGACGTCACAAGGGGTAGATGGGACCGTGGATAAAGCTGGACGTGATTTGCCAGATAGTAATCAAAGGGTTAATGTTAGTGGTCGTCTGGTCATTTTTGCCATCAGACATGGCTTAAATACGGGCGTATCATGTATTATTACAAAACTCTATTAGATGAAACGCGACGGAGAATAAACAAGTTTTACATATACAGTTCGCAGAGTGCTGCTCACTAGTTTAGTTTTTTTTTCTTGTTTCTTTTTTAATTGTTTGGATGCCTCTAAACGTTGGAACATACTCTGGTAAAACAAATTTGCAACGTTGAATACTGATGAACATTCACAAACAAAATACTGCAACCCGCATTTTCAACGTGTGAAGGGAAAAGATAGAACCCATACCGGTACCGGATGTGGGATGTGGGATGTGGGATGTTGGATGTCGGATGTCGGATGTCGGATGTCGGATGTCGGGTTTTCACAACTTTGTTGTCGGATTTTCAACAACACCTACAAGCTTCAGCCAACGGACGTTTCGTTAAATTTCTG
>NC_090877.1:34105642-34108142 GCF_036669935.1 Montipora foliosa | reverse complement strand
CGCACCGCAAAGAGCGTGTTCCTAGTACGGCCGTACGGCTTTTTCCGGCCCTCCTCGCGCTAATGCGTACGGCCCTCGTACGAGGATTTTCCCAGTAGTTTTACAATGAAAGCGCGCGCGGGTATGATAAAAACCAGATTGCCATGCATAAACTCCGATCAGGAAATCATCGCCTTCATATTGAAAAAAAAAGCATAGTGCACGAAAGACCCCTAAAACTTTGAAATCGGAGTTTCCCCGCAATAAAAAGGAAACTAAGGATAAAAGTCATTTTCGACTCCTTTGTAATTATTTGTATAGTTTGCGTGTTTTATTATGCAATGAAATAACTGACAAATAAACCCAGTTTAAAGTGTTCGATACTCAATCAAAATTTTATTTCTTTTAGCTTTGATCTTTTTGTCCGGCTGTAAAAAAGCTGTCGCACATTCTTATGAAATTGATTACATGACGACAAAATTTCTTTAATCTTTGATCTTTAATTTGTATAATTGCCTATAGCAAGCTAATCCGGCAATGGGCGGTCAGACATGAACATGTCATTCTCGTCACCAGAGCCTAGGGCCGGGTAGAAACTCTATTTAGGAGAACATGCGCCGTAGGGTTCTTATAGCCAAAAATTGGCTATTTGAACTTTACTGCGCCTGCTCACTCCTCGAGCTAACATGAATGCACCAATTAGAGACGTTTTTGATTGTTCTTCACGAAAACCAATGAGAAGACACTTTGTTCCAGGGTTCCCCAGAGCTCTTCTCTCTCTCAGTCAAGAGAAAAGCTCTGGGGTCGAGATTGTGTACATGTGCTCATGACCATGACAGCGAGGGAGAAAATAAAAAAAAATAACACTAAGAAAAATACATCATTAAAAATAGTTAATATTAATAAGGTAAATGATTACAAATAGTAAGTGAAGCCACATTGGGAGGGGAGGCAGGGGAGGGAGGGAGGGAAAAGATGATCCAAAGACGGCCATAGGAAAGGAGTACAGGGAAGAGAGTGAGGAAGAGTGAGAATACGCCTCACAGAAAATGTCTGAGCTTGGGAAAGCCCGCTGTTAATATCGAACGAAAGGCATTACCTTTGTCAGCGCATACAGAAGCCGGGGGGTATGGCATTCCATAGTCAGAAATTTCAACTGTCTCCTCCCTAACCCTACGGGGTCATATGTTGCGTACTGGCTCGCGGTAACGTAGGGAGAGGCTGACACACGTAGGCCATTTGGAAATGGTATTTTGACGTTTCCCATTTTGATCATAATTGTCGGAGTAGGGATGGCGCAGTGGTGAGAGCACTCGCCTCTCACCAATGTGGCCCGGGTTCGATTCCAGACTCGGCGTCATATGTGGGTTGATTTTGTTGGTGCTCTTCTTTGCTCCGAGAGGTTTTTCTCCTGGTCTGACTCTGGTTTTCCCCTCTCCACAAAAACCAACATTTGATTTGATTTGAGTTTCTTTCGTTAGTGTCCCCAGTTATTACTCTTGTGCTAAATCCATTGACACTTAAATAAAGTTATTATTATTATTATTATTATTATTATTATTATTATTATTATTATTATTATTATTATTATTATTATTATTACTATTAGATCCTCCTAGGTGTTTCTAGCCGATAATCTTGCCACCCTAAGTTGGATATCATTGTAGTAACACCACTGGTTCGATTATAGTCGTTAAAAACAAAGAAGCCTGCGCGACGCTGAACGAATTCTACGCAATTAATACCCTTCTGTGTCTATGGAGACCAGGCAACAGAGCGGTCTTCACACAATGGGCGGACAAGGGTCAAGTAGGCCTGTTAGGATTCTCAAGTTGCTTTCTGAAATTAAACAAAATTTCTTAATTGGTAATGCTTTGTAAAGTAAGGCTCGAGGTGCTGTTGCTGTTCTGCCGAGCAGAAATCAATTCATTGCTTTAGCACAACAGTAGCACATCAGTCGAGTCACTTGAAACCAAGTGGCGGCAACCTGGGCTTGGTCTTGCTATACGGCAGTAGCACGATTTGGTTCATAACGTCGTGCCAAATTGTAAATGCCATGTAAATACATCACAAAACTTTGCCCAGCCGATTTTTAAGAGTGGCTTATCCTCAGTGCTGCACAAGGACTGGAAAAGATGGCAGCCTTGCGTCTATTAGGGACCTTTAGATTCTAGAACGAGGACGAGAACGAGTACGAAATTTGACTACCTGTTTTTAGCGAAAGTACTTTAAAAATGTACAACCTGGACGATTAAACTTACTCTTTTTAGCAGCATAGGTTGCTCAGTTATTCTTATTGCTGGTAACTGAGCCTTTTCCTGATCGAAAAATGCAAAAACTACTAATTTGTTGTTGACCAGTTTTGACACGGCGACCTTTTTGGGAAACCTCGTACTAAAATGACGGCGCTTGTTTGTGAGTGCTCATTGTTGTTCTATGAGAAAATCTCGTACTCGTAGTCGTTTTCGTCCTAGAATCTAAAGCTCTCTGATAAGAGAAACCAGCTTGTCAGGTTTCAAAG
>NC_090877.1:34088142-34100642 GCF_036669935.1 Montipora foliosa | reverse complement strand
GGAAACAAGGCCCTCACCAGTTTTCAATGCTCATTCTTCTATGACACTAATTCGTGGAGATTTTTGTTCTTTCTTTTTTTCAGGTTTAAGATTTGCAGTCCTGTGTTCCGTGTCTCTGCAGACATTTGCTGTAGTCCTGGAAATCATCCCTTCTCCTCCTCACGTGAGGACTGGACTTATCACGTTCAGTGAGTTTCTTATTTCAATCGCGGTACCCGCCGTTCAAAACGCGGGTGTCGTTGTGCTCTCGGCGACTTGGTTCCCGCCACACGAGCGAATGACGGCCACTGCCATTGCTACGTTGGCTTCCTATCTCGGATCTGCATTTAGCTACGTCGTTGGTCCAAACCTTGTTCCTGACGTAGACTACGGGAATTTAACAACTTATCACGCGGGACATAGCATCGACATCGATAAACTAAGAAACATTACGACTCCGGAACAAATGAAATTTCTGCTAACCAGAATAAATGACTATCTATTTATTGAAGCTGTTCTTGTGGGAGTCCTCCTCTTTCTTGTTATAATTTACTTTCCCGCCAAACCGCCCACTCCGCCAAGCTTGTCGTCTGCAGCTGGACGTTTAGATTTCGTTTCTGGCGCCAAAACTCTTCTCAATAACTGGTCTTTCTGGTTGCTCTTGGTCATTTTTAGCATCAGTAATGGAGTGAACTGGGGCTGGTCTAGTGTCCAGGACCTTATCTTCTCCGGAGTTGGTATTGATCAAAAGACTGCTGGCTGGTTAGGATTCTGGGCAAACGTGGCTTCGCTTCTTGGAATTACCTTTTCCTGGTAAGTAAGCTGCTGATGGTATCACCCAAAGGTTGTATTGACGACTCTTGGGTCTCGATCACGTTTTTTGAATTTTGCATACAAGTTAAATTCCCCGCTTCCCTATGTTTGGTTGCCTCTTTCTCGGTCCTAGTTAGAGATAGCAGGGAACAAAATGACCAGTGGCTGGTTGCTGGAAGCTTGGTTAGCGCTAACCGTTGGTTAATAGGTATCAAAACCTATAGGTTTCCATGGTATTTAACGCTTGTTAGTGCTAACCATGCTTCGAGCAACCCGCGCCAGATTGCTACAATTCAGTGAACAGATTCCTGCAATTCAATCAATCCCAAATTTGTGTTTTGCAGGTACGCCGATCGTATTCAGAGCTTCACCAAACCAATCCTCATTTCTCTTTTCATCTGCACGGCCTGCGCTCAAGCAGTTCTCTCGCTGGCTTGTGAACAGATCATACCCTTAACAAAACCTGTCTTTTTCGCTGCTGGTATTTCGCAAGTCGTACTCTTCTGTGGGACAGTTCCCCTCCTAATGGAACTGGCCGCTGAATGCGCCTATCCTGTTGCGGAAGGGATTACTTCCGGTGTGATGATTTTAGCTGTTTATGTCATCAACTTTGTATTTTTCGTAGCCTTCATGTTTCCACAAGCGAACCCGCGATGGATGAATTGGTTACTAGTCTCATCTACTGTGGTGTGTACACCGCTCATAGCTATTTACACCGAGAGATACAAGCGGTTAGACGTAGACGAGTCTAAACAGAGCTAGTTTTTTTGGAACAAAGAGTGGTTTGCAAGAGTAGACAACACCGACAAGCAGTGTAACTAGAAAGTACCTAAGCTAACTGCGATCAACGCACTGGAAACCGCGGAGCGGAAAATCGTTGTGGCTAAGAAAACATACGAAACAGCACGTTAGAGATTTCGGTGTTTTCGTGGGTTAGCATGGTGGGGAAAGCACCCGTCCCGATTTTTATCGATCTAGTCATGGTTCGATTTGACTTGGTGTCATAGGTCATAGGTTCAGTGGTTTTAGCTAGTTATCATGTTCACATAGTCCTCGTCATTTGCATTATCATTAACGCGATCAGCAATTTCATCATCGTCATCTTCATCCTCGTCCACGTCGTCATCATTTTGCGTGCTGTTATCTAAACGTGGCAAATTGTTTAAAATCCTTCAGTTATATACGCCCTTGCATCCTTCAACTCCCCTCGGGTCACTCACATTGCACATCTCGTTCACTGAAGTAGGTCATTGTTACAAATAAAACTTAACACAGGTAGAGTCTTTAGGTCAGCGTTTCCCTTCGGATTCTCTCTTTTGTGTGTTAGTATCGTAATTATAACTTATTAATTTTATACTGAGGCACAAATGTCATTGTTCCCGTGATAACAATGCCCCGTTCAGTCAGAAAAAAGGAGCAGAGGCCTAGAAATTCAATAAAAGTTACATGAAAACGAAGGTCGTTGAATATCATGAATTGGTAAATAATTCTGGAAGGTAGACAGAGCCGAGGAAAGTTCACGAACTTCTAAGGTTCCACCCGCTTTTCCCGGCGTTAAAAAGACTCATTCAAACGCTTTCAACATTTTACCACTATCCGTTCAACGGTTGTTAGGCAAATGTTAGAATCGAAAACAAAATTGTGCGGAGATCGTTCAAATGGCTCCAACAATCAGACAACTTTTGAGCCAACTCCATGATTGCCAGGAACTGGGAACAAGAAACCAGATTTTCGCCTGATGCGAGCATGCGCATGTTCGACAATTGTTAAATGGACTCATCAGACGGCTTCATCTGCATTCTACGATTTTGCAAAAAGAGGAAATGTTGGAAATTTGCTTCTACATGAATCACTTATGAATCAAGTGTTGGTTTCGTTCAACATTGTTGAAAGCCGTAAAAAATGTTGAAAGTGTGTTGAATCAAATTTAAACTGATTTAAACTTTAATTCGATTTAACATTTGTTCTCGAAAATGTTCGATGGAGTTGAAGTCATTTGAACAGTTCGTTCAACATTAAAATTTTGTAGGACACACGCGTGCCCACATCAGGCCGTAAATGTGGACAGGAGTCTGGTTTCATTTCTCAGCAGGGGCGGATCTAGAGGGAGGGTGCAGGGGGTACGCTCCTCCCCCCCCCCCCCCTTCCCCGAGATGACCTACGGCTTTCTAATACACTAATAAAACTGGTATTCTGCAAGAAAGCAAAAAAAAAAAAAAACCCGTCAGTTATGCCATTCCTTGGTGATGAACCCCCTCCTACAAAAAAAAACTGGACCCGCTCCTTCTCAGTTCCTCGCAATCAGTTTAAACGAGCCCTGAAGCAGTTTCAGTAAGTTTGATTCAACTCGCTTTCACCAGGCTTTTAACCTTTTTTACCCTTTGAACAATGTTGAATCACCTGTTCAAACACACGACAGTGTGTCGAATGCATGTGGAAGCAAATGAAGTGCTCGGATGTTGTCTTGAAGCGTTATCGTTCACGTCTCAGTGCAAGAACAGAACTTGGGCAGGCAGTCCTGGGTTCCAGTGCAGGTGTTCCTACCATGAGTGACAGATGCTAAATTTCCAATCGTTCTATATGGATAGTGGGTTCAAAATATCGTTTCCCTGACAATCCCTTTACCTAACAAATATTTCCATCCTTTATATGTTATCTTGCTTATAAACTTACCCTAACCGCTAACATTTCTACTTTTTCCGCGGAGCACGAACAATTCCGTATTTTTTAAAGCTTTTTTCTCCGATTTTCTTTTCATGGACAACTCTTTTTGACAGCAAAATTTAGAATATTTCACTCACACCGATACGTACGAAATGTTTATTTTTCAATGTTAATGATAAAGCTCTTTAATGGCAAAATCTGATGAGACAGCAAACTAAAGCAGTCTGAAAAATCTGCAAAAGGTGAGTTTAAATGGTTTTTCTAGAGGTGAATTTCCTTGATGTTACAGTACAATTTATGCTGCCTGACAAAGAACAGTAATCTTATGTATTACGCAAATTTGCATTGTTTCGAGGAAAAACATTATGACCATGAATTTATTTAAATATCAGTGGGAAGTAAATTGACAAACTTAAGAAAGGGTCCGTGATTCCCGGAGAAGTGCTGCTATGGAGATGTTCTTTGCAAACTGGCTGCTGCAGCTTAAGAAACGCTTGATCTGTTATAACTTTCAACGAATATTTTGGAGAAGGGCGCGAGTCAACCTTGCAATATAGTGCAAAGGGCAAAAGATAGAAGGTGTTTTTTGCATCTTCCGTCAAGAATAAAGCTTGCACTGATGAAAGTTCTACTTGTTTATTTCGTTTGGTTTTATAGCCTGAATTTGACTTAACGAGCGGAGGAGGTGACTGAAATTCAGGCTATTGCGGGTTTTATCGTTTTTCAGGAACTTGTGAGTCACAACTGTACAACTGTCTTCTCGGTTCTTTTCCATTCCGGGGTATTTTAAGAGTGATTTTTTCAGGAAACCAGACCTTTCCAGTCAATCATCAGCAGCAATATTATATGGGAGACTCTTATCTCCTTAACTCTGTGTTTAAAATTAAGAAATATTACTGTTCTGGTCTATAATTTGTCCCTAGTGTGTGACACTTCCCATTTATTATGGCTCGGATATTTTTTTTAGTCGTCATTGAAAAAACATGGATGCCTCCTCGAAGTCTTCCAGATCCTTTGTCAGAATCTCTAGTCCCGGGCATGCGTATAGCCGTCCAGACATTACCTCACTCGGTTTCACGTGTGATGAATGTAAAATCCTGGCTAAGCGACATCGAGCAACGAACTATCTTTTTCACTTATACTCTGATCAAGGACAACCCATAACAAAAGGAGAAAGAACGAAAAGTTCTTATTCTTGCAAATCAGCTGATGAACACTCTCGGCGAATCAAAAGTGATCAACAGGAGAAGAAAAACAAGATGAGTGCGCTTTTCTGCAGGAACGAAGAGGCTTCTTGGATCAAAAAGCGTTCCGCGTGTTCAACTCTACCTAAAAGAAAAAAGAGAAGTCAACTATCAGCTTATCCTCGAGCAGCGAGTTTTACAGAATTGGAAACTACAACTTCTACCAGAGATCCTTTCGGTACGATAATCATCCGTTCTATGAATCAATATTTATCCCCTTCTGCTACATTAGAGCGCTACTTGATAAACTTACAGAGAGAGGGCTATCTAACGTGCGCAAAAAATGAAGACAGAAAGAACATCCATATGGAACTGGACAGGGCAATCACACCAAAAGGAGAATTTTTTCTCAAATCAAAGTTCTTACCATACCCTCCGGTTTATTTATTCGAGAGGGATGTTCAAGATTCTCCTTTCAATAACCTGAAACCGTGACAACTCATGAATCCTACAGATAAACTATAGAATTACTCTCGTCGATTAGTTTTTCTTTGTGAGTACCTCATTTTGTGTCAAGAACTTTATAAGCTCAAATAACTTTTTGTTTTCTTATAACCGCTTCATTAATAAATTAATTCCGAGCTCAGGTATTCATTTCCTCGCTGACCACATAAGGCTTTTTGTTGTCTTATCTTGTGGCGTTGAAAATATGCATTAGAACTCGGCTTGCTCTATTAGCTCGTACATCCAGTTTTCTAGAGGACTCTGACTAGAGCGGAGCCTAGAGACTTTTTGGAGATTTGAAATTTAAGCGTTGGAGTATTCTTTTGACAGCAGGAGTCCAGATCAAGACGTTAGTTATGCCTTTTCACCTTTAGGTTCCCTTCCCTCCTCCTCACTTGCGTCATTTTCGTTTCGTGTCGCATCCTCGCAGTAACGAACGCAATAGGCCAAATAAATAACATTTTGCGATGAACAAGAAAGTTTTTGTTGAATGGAATAATGACGACCAGTAGCTGAACTTTGAAATTTTGAAGCTTGAATTAAATAATTTTTACAAAGATCGCATTTCTTATTGCATTTTGAACAACCCCCATTTTCTTCTCTTTGATTTCTACAAGAGGTTACCTGAAATTTGGATGGCGCTAACAACTCCTTAAGATTTTTTGTTCTACGATAAGCGGGAAAAATTGACTTGGACGGAAAAATTTCTTTGACTTCTGGTGAAGATTGCAATAGATGAAAGTAATTTTTAATAACTTTTTGGATATCTGGCAAAATTGGATTGTAGTCAAGCACCAGTGGAGAAACTTTCTTATCTGGTTTGACCTTTTTGCTCATATATATATATATATATATATATATATATATATATATATATATATATATATATATATAACTGCATATATATATATATATATATATATATAGATACGTAGACTTGAACTAGGTCAAAAACATTTATTTGCTACTCCGAGTTTCATGCTTCTCACGAAGCAATCATCAGGCAACTGCCAAAAAGAAGGAATACATGGTTTTTTACAGTGATTTTGAAAATAACGGTAGCAATTCACTATAGGCTGGGGTGCATAGCAACGGTTAAACAATACAAACTGTTTCCAGTGAGCTGCTAAAAATAAGCCTTAAATAATTACGCTATTGAGAAGGAATTTCTTTGCATGTCTGCAACTTGTTACAAGCTCATTTCTGTTGTTAAGGGTCGCCAAATCTGGTCTACAAATTATATAGTATTTCTCCCACAGACATAAATTACACTTCTTCGTTACATTTGAATAGGATCTCGCATGCCTAACAATCCGCCATTTAATGTGATAGTCGACTTTCTTGTCTTTCAAACCCCATACATATTTACTAAGTTCAGTGGAATTTCTGTAGCGTTCATTTCTAAAGGAACATGTGTGGTTTCTATAACGTGATTTGAATGATGTGTCGCAAAGACCGATGTAAGTTTGCTTTGACTGAGATGTTGTGACCTCTGCTTGATAGATGGTATTCCGCACGTTGCACTTTCCGTCTAGAGGGCAGGATCTTTTGTCACGGCAGTTGCAAGTGTTGATAGTTTGAGCGGGTGGATTTGATGACTTGTTAATGACGGCTTTATTTTGGTTGGAGATAATTGTTTTTACATTGCTCATGCAGCTATAACTAATTTTGAGAGTGTTCCGGTTGAAAATTCTGTGCAAAGGGTGTGATTTTGGGAAGTGCTTGTCGATTAGGGTGAGGAAACACTTTCCAACTTTTGTTTTGACGTTTTGGCTGTACGGAGGATTGAACCATAGGAATAAATGTGAATAAATGTGTGAAAGAAAATTTGCCCTGAGCGGGATTTGAACCCACGTCCCCCCATTACTAGTCGGGTGTGATCACCACTACACCACCAGGACAACCATGCTGGCAACACAGCCATCGACGATGTGATTTACGTGGTTTAAGGCGTGGGCCTCCCGGGAAATTTTCTTTCGAGGTGACAAAGTAGGGGAGCCTATAACTTCACCTGAAACCCAACCAAGGATCCCCTACTTTGTCACCTCGAAAGAAAATTTCCCGGGAGGCCCACGCCTTAAACCACGTAAATCACATCGTCGATGGCTGTGTTGCCAGCATGGTTGTCCTGGTGGTGTAGTGGTGATCACACCCGACTAGTAATGGTGGGACGTGGGTTCAAATCCCGCTCAGGGCAAATTTTCTTTCACACATTTATTTAGTTAAAAATATGATTATTTGGGGTGTGCATTGTCAGGGTTTCTCTCCTACACTCTCTCTAAAATTAAAATTAGCCTGTATCCTTCTAGGATCCTTCCTTGTCATCCGCTAAGTTGACTACGGTCGTGCATCATTAAGTTGATCCTTGGTTGGGTTTCAGGTGAAGTTATAGGCTCCCCTACTTTGTCACCTCGAAAGAAAATTTCCCGGGAGGCCCACGCCTTAAACCACGTAAATCACATCGTCGATGGCTGTGTTGCCAGCATGGTTGTCCTGGTGGTGTAGTGGTGATCACACCCGACTAGTAATGGGGGGACGTGGGTTCAAATCCCGCTCAGGGCAAATTTTCTTTCACACATTTATTCAGTTAAAAATATGATTATTTGGGGTGTGCATTGTCAGGGTTTCTCTCCTACACACTCTCTCTCTCTCTCTCTCTCTCTCTCTCTCTCTCTCTCTCTCTCTATATATATATATATATATATATATATATATATATGTATAGCCTGCAGCCTGGTATAATAAACATGTTAATTCAGCCCGCTTCCCCGGTATACTTCACCTTGTGGTTGAACCTCGGCTGGCGAACTCCAGTGCACAGCTCCACAAGCCCACGGTGCTGGGAACGCAACATTTTGCTTCTCTCCATTCTCAAACTCGCCCCAATGCATGGTCTTTTAAGCTTTCAACGTGGTGACTGATCGGGTAACATTAGAGAGACGTTAGAGGGAAATTTGCGTTTTGTATTTTAGGTCATTGCCTGTTATCTATGGATATCGAGCAAATCCTCAATAGAAGAGTTCTTTTGGTTCACCTTTATTGCGGCAATAAAGCCTGGTTTGCACTAGCGACGCAAGCAAGCAAGCGAGCAATAGCGCAAGCATGAGTACTTAATGCTAAGTGAAAACGAACGTCGACTTCTATCAAACGCAACCACTGCCTCTACCATTTTGTTCAAATGCTCAGACGCGAGGAATCTGGAACGAGTGCTTTAATTGGCCAGTGTTTTGTTTCACGCGCCAGAAGGCGAACTTGTGTCTATGCTTGCGTCGAGGCTGTTTTCACGGTGAAATGAAAGCTGTTATGCTTACTACTACTGACTATAAAATCTTCAAATCACGGTATCACTTTCACAGGTGTGGTCAGTGAGCCGTGAGTTTTTAAGACTTACAATAAGTTTATAAAATTACTACTATGCGATTATTTACTTTACAATAAATACATCCTAAAAAACCACAGTAATAAAATATTTAATGGTAAAATTGCATAAAAGGGAAAAATATACTTAGTCAGAATATCCCTAATTTTTACACATTGATCATTCATATGTCTCAAGAAACTAATTATGTACATTCGTAGGAGTATTAAAAATTTACATAAGTTCAGTGCCGAAAATATCTTTGTCCATAAGAAATGGCTGAAAAAGATCTAGGCTTTTCTGTTCTAGCCTCCTTACGGATTTTGTTCCAGAGGACTGATCCTCTATAATGAAGGCTGTGTTTCCCTATATCTAACTTAGCCGTTTAGAAATATAGTCGAACCTGTATATAACGGGCCTGCATTAAGCGGCCAGTTGTCAAAGTCCTGATTTCCGCTCATACAAACACTGTATTCGTTACCTGTATTAGGCGGTCACCTCTATTGAGCAGCCGCAGGCACCCTGTAGCAGTCCTATGTTTGTCTTGCTTTGTTACTTTTACCTGTATAGAGCGTTTTCACATGACGTCACGGCGGCCATGTTGGTGTTCCAAAACAAAGAAATGGCGGCCATGATGGTGTACTAAACTAATCCTCCGGGAATTGAACACTATTTTTATGCAAATACTTTCTTTGTTTCAGTAATCCAATATGGCTGCTGGTCACGTGAGTGAAAACGCTCTATCAAGCGGCCATCTTAATTTGAACGGAAACTAAGCCATTTTATGCAGTATTTTTATTGCGTTTAAAATGCGATCTATCATCACTGTAAACAAATAACATCTAGAAAGGGACTGCCCATTTGTCCGCAATGTGCTGAAGTACAGAACTGTTCGTTTTGAATATGCTCTTTAGCCACGTGATAGAGAATGAATCGCCTTCAAACGTATACTCGCAAAGGATTTCCAGGCCATAACCACCCCCTCTGTTAGATCGCTTTCCCTTTCTCCTAACTTTCCTGCTGTTTGTTGGCCGCGTTTCAATAATGTTATGTATATTATACCGTTAAGTTACAAGTTGGCAACTTTGTTTAAAGTATTGATGGCTTGAAAGAGTGTTGGTCGTCCTATTGTTTCCTTGTATGAAGTGTTTTGTAATGGTACGCCATTAGACCACACCCAGTGCGTATTTTTATTGATACTGTAGAACGGCCAGTTCCTCAATTCCCGAGGGTGGCCGTCGTATACAGGTTCGACTGTATGCAAGTTGAGTGACGAGTTTTTAAGTTATAGGAGTGGACATCTGAAACACCAGTAAATACCTTTTTCAAATAGGGTGAAGAAATGTCATGAGTTATTTTGTACATAAGATTAGAGAGTTGTCTCATCCTCCTACCTTCTAGTACTTCCCAACCCAGTTCATCCAATAGATTTTTAGATCGCGTTTCATAATTTGAGAAAGTCAGGATTCTAGCAGCTCTATTCTGAAGTTTCTGCTTGCGATTGTGCTTGCGTCGCTAGTGATACAACAAATACAACTTTTTTCTCTTATTAATTCTTTTAAATTTAAATCATCTTGACTCAATCAATTGCCTCGTCCACAATACCGTATTTCCTCGAATAATAGCCGTCCCTCGATTAATCGCCTCCCTTTGACGGAGAAATTGAAAATAATATCAAAAATACCATAATACTCTTTGCTTGTGCCTCCAAAGTTGTTTCTATTTCTCTTGAGACCATTGTAAGTCCAACGAGAAAATAAAAACAATGCTTATGCAAAATTTTGGAAAGAGGAACAAAGAGTATTATGGTATTTTTGATATTGGCTAATATTGTTCCTTTTTCTTTAAAATTTTCATCATTGTCAACTTCCTTGCAAAATGGTTAACGAAAGTGATCATTAACCGACAGTTTCCTTACATGTCCAGGGCCTGGTTGTTCGAAAGCCTTAATCCAGAATTAGCGAAAACTTTGGTTTAATTGTCTCAACTTTTGGGTGGAAGTGTTTTTTCGGTTTTTTTTCATAAAACTGTTCACCTTAACAAAAACTATCATTAGTATCAATACGCGCTGCCAAATGACAAACTGCCCCCTGTAAAACGCGCCTTTTTGCGGGCCAAACGGGAAATGTGCGGGCTGAAAATACATTTGCCACCCTGATACTGATTGGCTGCAGAGTTGTCAAACAACTTCACTCGGCCAATGAGATTGTCCTATTTAAGTGCGAGGATTACTTCAGTCTACATTTGGTCTACAACCCACACTTCAAATATATACATTTCTTTCATTCTCACAACCTTTGTTTGTATACACTGAGGGACATTTCCATACCATAGTTTCATGCTACATCATCATTTGACCTTGTGTATTCATAATAATGATAATCAAATGACTTTTGTCGAGTTTGTGTCCCTCGTAGCAAATGATGCTACTCCGGCCACAAATAAAATATATGTCCTCCAAAAGTCATGTGATGCTCATTCTAATCTCATGTCATGTGATGCTCATTCTAATATACCTTATTACATGAAATTTTCGCGACACGTTAATTTCGCGATTTTGAGGTTCGCATATTTCGCGACACCTTAATTTCGCGATTTTGCGAACATTTTGCATTTTGACTCACTTAAATTTCGCGTTTTTGAGTGAGACACACTCAAGGAGCCAGTAAATGGACAGTTTGAGGATTGTACAAAAGAAGTGCTACCTGGAGTAGAGACGGAAAGCAGTAGCGATGGAGAGGAACAGAACATTACCACAGAATAGCTCAAAATGATTGTTATAAACGTGTGTAATAAAGTCGCTGTTTTAGTTATTGACATAATGTGAGTCAATTAATTTTCGCGTCATGTTATTTTCGCGACATTTAATTTTCACGTCACTTAAATTTCGCGATTTTTTTTAAATCGCGAAATTCGCGAAAATTTCATGTAATAAGGTATGTCCTCCAAAAGTCATGTGATGATCATTCTAATCTTGTGCTGCAGCCAGTATCCTATTTACCAGTGAAAAGTTGTTGTTTATTGTCTGATTGAGGGTATAGGGTAAACGTCATGTGATGCTCACATTATTATTCGGTAAAAGCGGCTTCGCTGACTCTCAGATCATTGCTCGCCCCAACCTCTCCGCGTAGTGCTGGTTTCCCGGCTTTTTTTTCGCCGGTATTTTTTCTGCCAATGTGAAGAATTTGATGTCTCTCCCAACCTTTTTACGAAGAAATTATGAAAAATCACAATGAGGATCAGTTGGACTGATGGCTGGTTTATTCCGATGGAAATGCATTCAGGGTTGCCACGCAACATTTTCAGCTGAAATTTTCATCAAAGCGTTTTTCGTGAATGACGAATTCGAAGAGTCGCTACACCCACCAGTCACGAATCCGTCGACATAAAGAAGCGTTTGAGAGAGGAACGATCCTGATACAAATTTCGAGAGTTCTTTCAAAACAATATGAGGAGAGAGCAGTCCTTCGAAGAAAGAGCGAACTTGCTTCGTTCTGAAGACCGGCGGTATAAATCGCTTGGTTCCGTTTACCAAAACAAATGCAAGGTGTACAAACGTCGATGGTACATTTTGATCATTTTTTCAATAGTTGCTGCTCTAAACAATCTAATTTGGAATACCTGGGGACCAATACAAGGCACTTCACAAGTAGTGTTTGGTTGGGACGACACAACTATAACGCTTTTAGCTGACTGGGGTCCCATTTCCTTCGTTGTCGCAGTTGTCCCGATGTGTTGGCTTATGGACATGAAGGGTAAATATAAGCTTAAGCTGTATCCTGAAAACTTACTTGTGACTACGTAAAGAGTTCGTGGTTCTCGATGGAATTTATGAAATTGAGAAGTTCTTTCATTTCGGGGTCGTAGTCGTGTGTTGACGTTCCGTGCTTAATTAATTATGCACCTATCAATGTTAAGCTGCTGGGGGGGGGGGGGGGGGGGAACCCGGGCATAGGCGGGGGATTTGAACTCAGATCAGTTTTTCTGTTCAAATGCCC
>NC_090877.1:34043142-34083142 GCF_036669935.1 Montipora foliosa | reverse complement strand
GTTGAACAGCATTTGGGAGTAGAGAAATAAACTGCTTGGTTAATTTTTAATCTTAGATTAGCGTTAATCGGCTTTTGAGGAACTGGGCCCAGGGCTTTATAATGCATCCGTGTCAGACTTACCCTTTTGATTTTATCAATGCTTGGGAAAATTAAGTCTTTCTACTGTTTTGATAGCAGTATGTATTGTGTCATAGTGTCTGAAATGTCACTGGCTTGGAACTTTCAATGGTACCGGTGTTGATAAAATCTAAAGGTGAAGTTATTTTCATTACTGAACCACCCAAATTGTGACTTAATTTTGCTTTTATTACAATGGTCTTGATCCGTAACAATATTTATTATCAACAAATTTGAAGTAATCCATTCATTTATAGAATCAAGGACAGGTGCACACTCAACCTGGGCCCAAAAAAGCCATTAAGTTCATAAATGGATACTTAAAACAGATCTCACATGTGACTTATTTAAATCTTCTTTTAGTGACTTTGGTCTCCTAGAACTTTTTAAAAGGTTTTGGAAACATGTTACAAGAGACCAGGGATATTGTTAAAAAAGCAAGGGCAATAATTGCCCTTGTTTTTTATTATTTTTTATTTATTTTTATTAATTTAGAAACCCTAAAAAAAAAATGGATGAATTTTTACCCCATTATTTTGGCTGGTTACCTGAACATACTTCCATTCCTTATTACAGATATAGCTTTCATTTGACTTCGGCAAGTATTTATTTCCATCAGAGTTTACAGGCTACTACTGAACATTTTTGCTGACAGATTTTTATTTGTTTTGAATAATTTGTAAGATCCTGTTTCAACTTATTTACTAGGTAGACAAAGTTTTTAAAGGTGATTATTTCAAAAATCTTTTTTTTGGGAGAGAAATAAGATATTTTTATTATTATGGGGAAACAATGTGGCACTATAGATTATGTGTTTGCATGAACAAAAAATGCTAGCATTGAAGTCATTTTCACAGTAATATTTAAGTCATTTGCACAGTGATGAACCAAAATACATGTATGTATTACCTTTATTTTAATCATGCCCTTAAAGATGTTACGTTTAAAGTCATTTTCACAATAATTGTTTTCTTTAATTTAAAATAGTTTTATTAGTGTCAAGATCTAAGATGAGGTAATTGGTGGTGTTTTTATGAGCAGGTTAATGGTGTTGTGGAAACATGTATCGTATAGATTCAGATTTTTATTTTTAAATATCACTGATAATATTACCAATAATATTGCGACTTTATTATAATAATTTTGCAAATGAATGGCAGATACATGTATATGTATACCCTTAAAATAAGATATTTATGTATACCTTAAAAGATCACTTGATTGACTAAACAAAAAATGGCAGCGCCTAATAAAAGTCATATAAGACATGTTGTGTCTGCAGTTGTCCTTTTTTTGCCATATTCTGAAATTTGAGGCAGAAATGAGGCTCATTCATTGATGTTCATGCTCAGTTGTACAGCTTGTAACGGTTTGGGTAAAATAATGTGCTGTTGCTATCTGTAAAGTTTATCCCTTTGACAAATAACTGTTTTTGCTTACATTGCATTCTTCTTCATTGAAGAAGAAGAACAGGATTGCCTTAATTTATGCTTCTGTCAAACTTGCTACCACCCTTGAAGTCTAGCCTACGTGTAGCCACACCCTCCTCCTAAAGGAAAAATGGGAGGAGGGTATGTTATTGAAGTCAAGGTTTTTAAGGGAAAGAGCTCATTTATGTATTTTACCTAATGTTTGTTCCCAACGTTTTTTTTTTTTGCCTTTTCTCCCTCGAGTGATTGATATATATATATAATTTTTTTTTGCGCTGTTGTTTTGCACTATTTGTAAATATGTCACTCGGAGCAGGGATGATGCAGTGGTGAGAAAATTTGCCTCCCACCAATGGAGCCTGGGGTTGATTCCCGAGCTTGGCCTTGCATGCGGGTTGAGTTTATTGGTTCTCTTGTCTGGTCCGAGATGTAAGCTTTCTCCAGGCACTCCAGTTTTCCTCTCTCCTCAAAAACCACCCTGCCATTTGATATGAGTTGATTTGATTGATGTCTGTACAGGTTACCCCAGTGCTAAATACAGTTTAAACTTAAATAAAGTTCATGGTGTCACGTTTTTAGAGGTACCTTTCTTAATAAAGACTGTAACATTACCATTTTATGGATTGTGAGAGAAGACACTTGGTTTATGGTTCTAATTCAAGCTTTTTCAGGTGTTACTGATTGTTGATCGCTGGCCGAAATAACAGATACAAACTTATGAACTCTCCCAACGTAGTTGCATGTGCTACCTCCTGAGCTGACAGATTGGCACTCGATTACTGAGTTACTTCTGTCTTGTTGGTTAGCAACAGACCTTCTCAGGACTATGTCAGGGGCTGGTATCACAACAGAAGACAAGAACGTCATTCTAAAAGCTTATCCTACGCAGAGAGTAGGTTCTGGAAGGAGTTGAGAGCGGAAATCAAGTTTTTACGGCAGACGGTAAATACAAACTCACGAGGCCACATGGTATGTTTAATTAAGTTAACACAACAAAGACGCTAACCTCATTTTGACACGAAACTGCTTACTATTGCCATGAAAACTATCCAGTCAAGCTCTCATATTACCGTCAACATGACAAATTCACAAAGACCACCTTTTCCAGCGAAAAAGTTCTTGAAACAAACAACATATTTGCTATTGGAGGCAAAAACCCCTTCCTATTTCATTACGTGCGTGAAGACAAGAAACTCAATCATGTCAAATTACCATACACAATTGCAACAAAATAAATTTCAGGATCAAACCGTTTCCATGAAGAACCTTTTCCTTGAATAACGAAGCACGAAATAGACGACAAGCTTTCTTTCAAATAATTCTTGGCTGTCACATTTCCAATTATTTTTTACCTGAAGACTGTGTAGAGTTAAGTACAAATAAATACAAATAGCCAGACAACAATTCACAGATCCACTTGGTGCGGTGGGTCTAATTTGCAGGTCGCAGGTTGCTGGTTGTAGGTAATTGTTTCACCAATACAGAAAGTATCCTAAACATTCTTCAAAGCTAACCTTAGGCCTAATTAGGCCTAAACAAACGTTTTTAGGCCCAAGGTTACATGTAGGTTTTATGAATGTTTAGGATACTTTCTGTATTGGTGAAACAATGACCTGCAACCCGCGACATGCGACCTGCAAATTAGACCTGCCGCTTAAGGTGTTCGATTCCTTCTCTGTCTTTGTTGAACCCATAAGTTACCAGAGAATTTTCCATTTGGTTTCAGTGTTCTACATAACAGCACACTTGGTAAAATATTAGAAATACATGCAGCTCACTTTGATTGCGGCTCGACAGGCGATAGATTGTTGTCGAAGTCCATTACTCGTCGCTTTTAAGATTCCAGATATTTATTTTTCACCGCCTGTCTTGTTTATCCAAATGACTTTTCATTATTGAGCTCCACAAGGGTATACTTTGTTTAAACATCCACTAAAACGCCATTCGCGTTTCAAGACTTTTGACGCCATTGCAGGTTAAGTTAAATATTCTACTGTGTCCACCAGAGAAATCTACGGATTTCCACTACCCTCTCGATCCTAAGAAAATACGCGCAGAAGGCTCTATGCACAAAGACACCACTTAGCAGGGGAGTGACAGACAAGACTTTTACCGACACGGAAAAAAGAAGAAAAAAAAGAAGAAAACAAAAAAATTCTACCCATTTTCCGACTGGGATTCCCATTCTAGCAATAACAGTAGATCGTTTCCTCATCCCTAGCCGTACTTAACCGTCCTTCTTCATCCCTAGCTGTACTTGAGCGTCCTTACTCATCCCTAGCTGTACTTGAGCGTCCTTACTCATCCCTAGCCGTACTTTAGCGTCCTTACTCATCCCTAGCCGCACTTTAGCATCCCTACTCATCCCAAGCTGTACTTTAGTGTCCTTACCCATCCCTAGCCGTACTTAACCGTCCTTCCTCATCCCTAGCCGTATTTTAGCGTTCTTACCCATCCCTAGCGGTACTTTAGCGTCCTTACTCATCCCTAGCTGTACTTTAGCGTCCTTACTGATCCCTAGCTGTACTTTAGCGTCCTTCCTCATCCCTAGCCGTACTTAACCGTCTTTCTTCATCCCTAGCCGTACTTAACCGTCCTTCCTCATCCCTAGCTGTACTTGAGCGTCCTCAAAAACAAATTTGAGGAGGCATTACCCTAAGCATCTTATCGAGAGAACTCTTTCTGAGGTCAGTTTTTCTGGAAGACAGTCTGCACTTAAACAAAAAGCCAAAGCCAGCGAGAAAATTCTACCATTTGTCGCAACATACAACCCAGCAGTGTGAAATCTTCAAGCAATACTGACGCGCAACTGGAATTTTATTCAAAACCAGCCATTGCTGGCAAACATATTCAAGAAACCTCCTTTATATCATACAAGAGGAGTAAATCTCTCAAGGACATGCTCGTTAAAGCAAAACTGTGAATTGAAGGTTTCCGAATTATCTGTAACTCCAAATCCATGCACAAAAGGGAGACCGTGCAGGTCATCACATTCTTTGGAATATAGTAAATTAAGTCATATAATTCTTTTATTCTTTCGCTCCTTGCCTGTTGTTTTACAGCATGGAACTTTAGCTTGAAAAGCGACTCTGATAAGCTTGAAAAACTAAAGGAAAAGGCTCTGGGGAGTGCATTTCAGGATAGGATGAGTGATTATGAAAAACCAATAAAACTACACTTAAAAATCGTAGACTTCAAAACAAAGTTGCATTAGTTTATGAGACTTTGAATAATCTGGCTCCATTGTATATTAAAGATGTTTTTCAAGTACGAGTCTGAGTACTGCTAAGGATGACAAAAGATGCTAAGGCGGATGACTGAAGACGTTAAAGTACTGCAAGGGATGAATTAGGAGTTAAAGCAAACACTAGGGATGACGGCTTAGAACGCGAAGGTACTGCAAAGAATGGCTAAGGATGCTAAAGGATGGCTTAAGAGGCTGAAGTACTGCAAAGGATGACTAAGGACGTTAAGTACTGCTAAGGATGAGCAAGGACGTTCTAGTATAGCAAAGGAAGATTAAGCTAGGATGCTAGAGGAATGCTAACGACCCTTAAATACCGCTAAGGATGACTAAGGACATTAAACAGAAGTCGTACAGCTAGGGATGACTAAGGATGCTGAAAGTGTTGCTACTGAGGAGGACTAAAGATGCTAAAGATGACTAAAGACGCTTAAGTCATATGGCTAGGGATGAGTAAGGACGTCAAAGTACGGCAAGGGATGAGTAAGGACGCTAACGAACGGCTAGGGATGAGTATATAGGGACGCTAAAGTACAGCTAGAGTTGACTAAGGACGTTGACTAAGAGATGAGTAAGAGATGAGTAAGGACGCTCAAGTATGGCTATGCATGAGTACGGACGCTAAAGTACAGTTAAGGATGAGTAAAGACGCTTACTCATCCTTAACACTACAGTCGAACCTCTCTAATACGGACACCGAAGGGACAGAGACAAGTGTCCGTATTAGAGAGATGTCCGTTGTCTAGAGGTCATGAATGTTACGTCACTTTAAAGGCTCCATTGATGGTATTAAGCGTTCTTTAAGTCAAAACTGACCCAAACAAGTCTTTGAGGTGCATTTAAATTGTTTAATGGACATAACAAATCATTACAATACAAGCTGTACAATTCCAAAAACATATAGCAAACTATAATACAGTTTCGGAACAGTAACATAATAGAACAGTAACAAGTGTAGCGAACACTAACATACAGTAGAGTATTTAATGAAAGTTCTTTGTTATTGATTCATTTTGCGTTAAAGAAGTCTGTAATGTTCTTCTGAACAGCATTCGCTATTCGTTTTTTTTATCGACGTACAACGACTGAGCTTTTGAAATAATCTTGCATAACTCATCAGCCAAATTTTATTCACCTTGTGCAGTAAAAAACATCAGAAACATGGTTAATGTTCGAGGAAGCCTCACTACATAACTTCACTTTTAGCCGCGTTCTGGCACTTGAAGATCATCCAGCTCCAAGATCTCTTCATCGTCACTGTCTGCACCTTCATTGTCACCATTTGAGTCTGATGACACACTTGATAGGAACCTTTCCTCCCAGTTTTCACCTAACTCTTGACAGACTGGAAGAAGACTTTCGTTTGCAATAGCTTCGTGTGCTGACACAGCAGTGTCACCACATGACTCGTTCCAGGTCTGAAAATGGGTCCTCGTCCTTCGGCGGTTCTACAGCTTCAACTACATTTCTCTCTTTGTCTCAGAGCACTCCCGCATTAGCAAAACACTTGATTATAGTGCATGGCTCTACGGCTTCCCAGGCCTGTCCTATCCATCTAATGGCTTGTAGTACGTTCACAGACTTGCACACATCTCCAACTGTTTCACACGTGAGTCATCATCAGCTTTGCGTACTTTAGCTTAAATGATTGAATAATCCCCAAATCTTAAGGCTGGAGCCTCGAGGTGCAATTCGGAGAAAAAAATACACAATTAATGTTCGGATATTTGCCTTTCATGTCGTATGGGTGACAAGGTGCATTATCAAGTAGCAAGAGAACACTTCGACTTCCACGCTGACACCTCCGATTCAGTTTTGTCAAGACTTGGTCCAGGATATCGAAATCCATCGAAGTCTTTTTTTGATGAATTTAAGTGCATGGAAGGTTCGGAAGATCTTTGATGCCTTCAAAACAACGGGTATTTGCTGACTTTCCAATTACAATCGGTTTCTCTTTACCCCCTGCGGCATTTACAAAGAACGCACATGTAATCCTATCCTTGGATTGTTTGCCACCTCTGCACTGCTTTGCTGCTTCAGAAAGAGACTTGTTTGGTAACGCAGGGTAGAATTTTCTGGCCTCATCCACATTAAGAACGCCTTGGGGGCTGTAACCTGCGAATATTACTGGTAACCGCTCTTTCCAAGACTGAACTGTTTCCTCGCGTACTTTTCCCGATTCGCCGCTCAGCAGTCATTCCCTTATTGTTGTATCGGATCTTAAATTTTTCTAGCCATCCATTTGAAGCTTTGAACTCTTGCTTTCTGCTGTAAAATTGGTCCCGAAACAGGAATGTTCTTACTTCTAGCCTTTCTGAACCACTCCAACATTGCCAAGTCGATGTCTTGAAATCAGCATGTTCTAGCTCTTGCTAGTGGCCGCATTTCCACCCCGGGAGGAAGGGGCGGGGGGGGGGGGACTCCCATATGAAACAGACGGGGATGCTCGTCGTCTCGCTTAGGGGTGTAAAATTTGGATTTTGGTCTCGCTTAGGGAATTTTAAGCCGCCAAGGTCTCGTTTAGGGTTCCGCGAAGAAACACAGAATTACGCGAAGAGGAACAGAAGTCAAATTTTGTTTTTAACTTGTTTTTAGGGGTCAAAATTTCCTTAAGCCACGCCCAGATTAGTCTCCTTTAGGGGTCACAAAAAGCTTGAGCCACGCCCAGATGGTCTCCTTTAGGGCTTAAGTTCAAACTTTCCGACGAGCATCCCCGTCTGTTCCATATGGGAGTCCCCCCCCCCCCCCGGGATTTCCACCAGCCGTGAATTTATCGAGCATGTTTTGTTGGACTGGATCTGCGTTTTACCACATTGAAACTTATCTGCAATTTTTCGCAATGCTGTCACTGGATTTTTGTAGTTTTGAAATCTATTACTTCTACCGTCTTTTCTTGCAAAGTCAATTCTTTTCACTTACGTTTTGCCATTGCATATCGTTCATCGATAGTTCACGACATTGAAGTGACGAAATTCATTCTGTAATCATGTTTCATTGACAGGCTAATTTCGATTCACACTTCTAAATTTTGGGAACCAGTCAGAAACCAGCGGTACCACAACTACAATTAGCGGAACGGAAACAACAGAAGAATAGTTTCTGCATTTAACACCTCAGTGGTTTTCCGTCAGTTTTTCGATCTGAAAACCAGTCAACAAGATATGGTTAGCACTCAGTCATTAAGCGTTCTATCATGGATAAGAGGGTTTCATGTCTACAAGGGGTGGTGGACTCCTCACAACGGAGAAAGTCTACAACTTCAACCAGAACCTGAGAACCCGAAAGATAGAAATGCAGTCAGCGTTGTCAAGGATAAAGGGGTAGTTTCTAAAGAAACTGTGGTGCTGCGTCGGTGGGGAAGTAGTATACAAAATTTGGTTTAACAACGGAGTTGATAATGACGGTAAATTGGCCACCGTACAGAGATTCTAAAAGATGACGTTTCGAGCGTTAGCCCTCTGGCGAAGGGCTAACGCTCGAAACGTCAGCTTTTAGAATCTCTGTACGGTGGCCAATTTACATTATCAACCGTTAATAAACCAAATTGTTGTCAAGGATAGCCGAGTCGTGGGGCACATGCCTTTGATGTTGGTCAATACGAAAGAGGGTTTGGGACTTACAAGACATTTTCTTGCAACGCCAGGGACCAGTGGAGTTGTCAACGTATGTGGGATCCGCACAAACTCACTGAGCGTTTGGAGAAGTGCTTGGATCTTACAGAAAACCCAGCTGTCCGTAAAGTTAGTCTTTCAAGTGAAAATGTCGAGAAGAAAAGAGGTGGCAATGACATGTCGATATATAATTTTTACTGATTGAAAACAAATGATAGTGTTATCGTATGAACAATGAGACAATTGATTACACTTTGATATGTAACGACAAACAGGAATTCGTGTTGAATAAGAAATGTCATCATTGGAGTGTCCGTAATAAAGAGGCTAAGTTTGTATGAATTTTCTCTCTGGGGCCGAGATTTCGTGTCCGTTGTCCGTATTATAGAGGATATTTTTACAAAGAATGTATGGGCATTTCCCGGGACCAAGTGAACTGTCCGTATTAAAGAGGTGTCCGTATTAGAGAGGTGTCCATAAGGAGAGGCTCGATTGTACTTTAGCGTCCCAGTACACATGCGTAGCCGTACTTGAGCGTCCTTACTTATCCCTTGCCGTACTTTAACATCCTTAGTCAGCCCTAGCTGTACTTTAGCGTTCTTACTCATCCCTAGCTCAGTGTACTTTAGCGTCCTTCAGTCCTCTTCCTTTAATAGCCGCCGTACTTTAGCGTCCTTATTCATCCCTAACCTGTTTTTTTGGCGTGCTTACCCATCCTTAGCGGTACTTTAGCGTCCTTACTCATCCCTAGCCCTACTTTATCGTCCTTACAGGAGTACCCAACGACCATTTTTGACAAAATTGTTCATATAATGTTGCATCTTCGTTAATATTTAACGTATTAAGAATAAAAAGTAACAACACTATCCGACGTTTCGGAGTCAGACATGACCCCATTATCAAGGTTAAACTGTACTGGAAAATTCGCAATTTAAATATAACGGGCGTTAGGTCAAAACAAAGACATGCATAAATGGAAATTAAACGATAGTTGACACTAAGATATTTACAATTTTTGCTAGAATACAAAAGGCGAAGGTCAAACAAGGTAATAACATTCCAAGAATGCCAGTCAGCCATGCCATGACAATCGCCGCAAAAGTTTCACACCAGAACTGGTGCAAAGTTTCACAGCAAATGCCATGGTCGTGTGTCGCCAGACAATCACCGCAAAAGTTTCACACCAGAACTGGTACAAAGTTTCACAGCAAAAGCCATGGTCGTATGTGGTCAGACAATCACCGCAAAAGTTTCACACCAGAGCTGGTGCAAAGTTTCACAGAAAAAGCCATGGTCGTTTACCCTAATTTCATCTTAAGTTTGTTTATGATCAGTTGTAATGGAGTGAACCTTATTACAAGTTTGTCCCTCTGATCTCGAGAATTTTGGAATTTAGTTTTCGGTTTTCTTTCTTACGTTTTCTGATCCGGGTCGGTTCGAGTTGATCCGTCGTGGACTGGCGGTCGGAGTCAGTTGATGCGGTCCGACTTTTGTATCTGCCTCTGCAAAAGGCCAACGAGGGCTCTTTTCATGCAATGTCACGTTTTATAAACGTTTCCGTTTATGACTTCGCGGATCTGCCACACTGATTGTTTATTCTTCGGAGCGCTCTGGATATGATCTTTCACTGATTTCTGACTTAACCGTACAATTAAAAGAAAAATGCACTGAAGCAACATCTCCGGGCCATTTGGGGCAGCGTAAGCAATGTTTTCAAGGTTTTGGTTACGTTAGGATATTAAGATTGTTAGTTTACTTTTTTGGCCCTATTCGCAATAGCGTAAGACTTCTTTATTTTGACAAAGATTCTGTCATCACAAACGCTCAAATGCCGCGGGATGGTCTGTCGCGTCTTCACAAAGTTCCGCATGAAGAATTTTTTCAAAAACACTGCCGACAAAAGGCAAAAACTGGACAAACTATTGAAATGTTTTTTTTGGAAATAATCTGTTACGTTGTAGAGGAATATTTCTTTTACTAAGAGTAAGGTTGAGAGAAAGATCGCTCATTTTGACCAATTCCCTGCTAGCAGAGGTCTCTCACGGCGGGGCAAGCAGGGAATTTGACCAACTGCAAAGTACAAATTTTCTTTACAGTATGTCTTTAGTTGGGATGTAAGCTTACACACAAAAATTGACAGGAAACAAATTTCGGTTTTCGTTTTGTCAATTGTAAGAAAATTCTAAATTTGTCCGCTAGCGGACAGGCCCTTAACGTATTTCTTTCTGAAAAGAGTTTTTTTGCAAGTATTTGCTCTGAATGACGCACGACCAAGGCTGACTAAGTTTCACAGCAAAATCCATGGTCAGACAATCACCGCAAAAGTTTCACACCAGAACTGTTGCAAAGTTTCACAGCAAATGCCATGGTCGTATGTGGTCAGACAATCACTGAAAAAGTTTCACACCAGAACTGGTGCAAAGTTTCACAACAAAAGCCATGGTCGTGTGTCGTCAGACAATCACCGCAATAGTTTCACACCAGAACTGGTGTAAAGTTTCACAGCAAAAGCCATGGTCGTACGTGGTCAGACAATCACCGCAAAAGTTTCACAGCAGAACTGGTGCAAAGTTTCACAACAAAAGCCATGGTCGTGTGTCGTCAGACAATCACCGCAATAGTTTCACACCAGAACTGGTGCAAAGTTTCACAGCAAAATCCATGGTCGTATGTGGTCAGACAATCACCGCAAAAGTTTCACACCAGAACTGGTGCAAAGTTTCACAGCAAATGCCATGGTCGTATGTGGTCAGACAATCACCGCAAAAGTTTCACACCAGAACTGGTGCAAAGTTTCACAACAAAAGCCATGGTCGTGTGTCGTCAGACAATCACCGCAATAGTTTCACACCAGAACTGGTGCACACCAGAACTGGTGTAAAGACAATCACCGCAAAAGTTTCACAGCAGAACTGGTGCAAAGTTTCACAACAAAAGCCATGGTCGTGTGTAGTCAGACAATCACCGCAATAGTTTCACACCAGAACTGGTGCAAAGTTTCACAGCAAAAGCCATGGTCGTGTGTCGTCAGACAATCACCGCAATAGTTTCACACCAGAACTGGTGCAAAGTTTCACAGCAAAAGCCATGGTCGTGTGTCGTCAGACAATCACCGCAATAGTTTCACACCAGAACTGGTGCAAAGTTTCACAGCAAAAGCCATGGTCGTATGTGGTCAGACAATCACAGCAAAAGTTTCACAGAAAAAGTCATGGTCGTATGTGGTCAGACAATCACCACAAAAGTTTCACATCAGAACTGGTTAATGTTTCACAGCAAAAGCCATGGTCGTACGTCTTGAGACAATCGTTGTCGTGGTCAGCCTTGGTCGTCTGTCATTCAGAGAAAGTGCTTGCAACAAATCTCTTTACAGAAAAAAGTACGTTAAGGGCCTGTCCACTAAAACGAAAACCGAAATTTGTTTCCTGTCAATTTTTGTTTGTAAGCTTACATCCCAACTAAAGACAGACTGGAAAGAAAATTTGTACTTTGCAGTTGGTCAAAATGAGCGATCTTTCTCTCAACCTTACTCTTAGTAAAAGAAATATTCCTCTACGACAGATTATTGACAAAAAAAAAAACACTTCAATACTTTGTCCAGTTTTTGCCTTTTGTTGGCAGTGTTTTTGAAAAACTCTTCATGCGGAACTTTGTGAAGACGCGACAGACCATCCCGCGGCATTTGAGCGTTTGTGATGACAGAATCTTTGTCAAAATAAAGAAGTCTTACGCTATTGCGAATAGGGCCAAAAAAGTAAACTAACGATCTTAATATCCTAACGTAACCAAAACCTTGAAAACATTACTTACGCTGCCCCAAATGGCCCGGAGATTTTGCTTCAGTGCATTTTTCTTTTAATTGTACGGTCAAGTCAAAAATCAGTGAAAGATCATATCCAGAGCGCTCCGAACAATATAAACAATCAGTGTGGCAGATCCGCGAAGTCATAAACGGAAACGTTTATAAAACGTGACATTGCATGAAAAGAGCCCTCGTTGGCCTTTTGCAGAGGCAGATACAAAAGTCGGACCGGATCAACTGACTCCGACCGCCAGTCCACGACGGATCACCTCGAACCGACCCTGATCAGAAAACATAAGTAAGAAAACCGAAAACTAAATTCTAAAATTCCCGAGATCAGAGGGACAAACTTGTAATAAGGTTCACTCCATTACAACTGATCATAAACAAACTTAAGATGAAATTAGGGTAAACGAACAATCGCTCTTTATCCCTCAGTTCAGCTACATGGCTACGTGGCGATCTCAAATACAATTCATGGCACAGTCCACCTCAGTGAGCGTTGAAATGCCACATTTCAAGGCGAAAAGTTGCTCTAGCCTTATGTAACAGTGAAAATGGACTCTCGATTTCGATAGAAAATTCGGTCTAGTACGCGTAAGAAGAACAAACATAAAATTCTCTTACCGTTTGCGATCTTCAAAGCGGCAGGTTAGTTTTTGCAGGTTGCAGTTTGCAGGTTGCAGGGTTGAAATAAATTTACTGTGACTGTTACATGAATAGCTAACCTCAGGCCTAATTAGGCCTAAAAACGTTTCTTTAGGCCTCCTTAGGCCTAAAAACGTTTCTTTAGGCCTAATTAGGCCTAAGGTTAGCTATTCATGTAACAGTCACAGTAAATTTCAACCTGCAACCTGCAACCTGCAACCAGCAAAACTAACCTGCCGTCTTCAAAGATCAAAAAGATATCTGGCCAGTTGCTCAACGCCTTCAAAATGACCGCAATTGAACGACGTTTCCCGCCGCCCCGATCTACAGGATCTAAAAGGAGAGTGCATTTAAACAAACCTTAGTTTTGGATTTCTTCCCCTAAAACAACGTAACAATTTTTTTAGCTTCTTGTCCTCTATGAAGCAAAACCTTAGGCTGAATGAGAAATGTTCAGTATATTAAAATAGAGACCATTGTCAAATAGTTCCAACGGAAAATTCCAGCTTACCCAATTACAAACATACAGACTGTACATATGAAATAAGATTTGAATATGTTCTGCTAATGTTGTGCATTATTCAACGGAAAGACTATGCGTCTTCTATCGGCAGAGAACTGTTTGGAAAAAACATTTCCAGAGAGGTTTCCTAAACTGACTATATCAGACAAAAAACGCAACATTTTGCTTATCTTAACTTTTGGCTGACTTCACAGATACGGATCGATCAGTGGCCAGTAGGCGCTAACTAGACAAAAAACCCAACAATCGAACCAAACAAGCAGGAGGTTTCTTCCAAGCTACAATAAGATTAATGTAAACCGAAAGCGAAACCGGGCAAACAATACCTTTAGGCAAACAATACGAGACCGTCAGCGGTGCTATGCGCTCAAATCAGCGTGTTGAAACTATTTCGCAGGAATTCACGGCATGATATCCCTTGCTTTATTGCATAACTTAACATTGGCACACCCCAATCAATAATTAGCACCATGTATAGCACAAAATACTGTACTGGTAAAATACTCAATTAGGGCGATTTCAAAGGTATTTGCGCGAGATCGCGTTTCGCCTTTCTCGCGTGGCTTGATTTTCACACTCAATTAATTGCATGTTTCGCTCGCTCTACTATCCCTGGAAAATGAGGAACTATTCAACAGTGCGAAGATAGATATATATTTTTTATAGTACGTTTACCACGAGAAAAACAAACTCTACAAACTAGAGATTTTTTTATCTAGCCAGAACCCGCGTTGCAACGTAATTTCCCAGCAAGCATGGTGTTCATAAAGACTTCCCAGCAAGTTAAGTAGCGAATGTTCAATTTCCCAGCCAGCACAATTCTGGCATGTAGAGCGGGTATTTTGCAGAGCGACTCCGTTGGGTACTCCTGTCCTTACTCATTCCTAGCCGTACTTAACACCGTCCTTCATCATTCCTAGCCGTACTTCTGCGTCCCTATTCATAACCAGCCGTACTTTAGCGTCCTTATAGGGTCGTGAAGGGGGGGTCCTAATCCCATTTCCCAGCAAATTGTTTTTTTCAAATCCCAGCTCAAGTCCCCACAATCCCAGCCTGTGTTGCTCAAATTGAAATCCCATTCCCATTTTTCTATTGTTTTTGTTTCATGAATCCCAGTCCCAGTGCACAAAATCCCATTTCCCAGCCTCTAAAAAAGGCAAATCCCAGCTTTCATTTTACCCCTTCACGACCCTCTCCTTACTTATCCCTAGCCGTACTTTAGCGTGCGTCCTCACTCATCCCTAGCTATACTTTAGCATCCTTACTTATCCCTAGTTGTACTTTAGCATCCTTACTTATCCCTAGTTGTACTTTAGCATCCTTACTTATCCCTAGTTGTACTTTAACGTCCTTGCTCATCCCTAGCCGTACCTTAGCGTCCTAAATCCTGTCGTAATTTGAACAAAAATGATTTGTGAGACTTACACGACACTTATATCTAGTCATCTCTTGACTGTTCATTGGTGGATATGAGTCACGTGATTAGTCTAAGTCGGCCATTTCAAATGTTCGTTGGAATGGGAAACCAGAAAGTCGTTGTTAAAATTTTAATTTGCAGCAAGCTAGCGATAAATTACGAAACACTTTTGCACATAGATTGCCGTATTTAAAAACTCTATGATAAACCATGGCGGATGACGCCGATATTTCGAAATTACCCTTGGAAGACCGCTTGGGCCACAAGGTAAAATTTCGCGCCGTATTTCAGTACTAAGTGACATGATAAACAAGGGTAACTAGAATTGAATAATTTTTATTATTATTTAGGTTTGGAAAGCGAGATTAAGTGGCTACGAAGAACTGGTTAAACTGTACAAAAGGATAGATGATGAAAATAGCAATGAGTTTAGTAAGTACCTGGGAATGCTGAAGAAATTCGTCATCGACAATAATGCCGTAGCTCAAGATAAAGGCTTGGAAGCTGTCTTAGCATTTTTGGAGGCGGCATCTCCTTCGATTTCTGGGAGGTTAGTTCTATATTATCTCTCGTTTGAGCTAGACTGTTTCCTTCATAGAAAAGTGCATTTTACCTATTGGAGACAATGTCATCCACCCACTGAATACGATGTATTTACTGTGAAAAATTATGATACCAAGTGCTCGATATGAACCGTTGAAATGTGATCTACTTTGTTTGGATGAAAAGTTAAAATTTAAGCACAGGTCCTCTTTTTATCCATTGTTTTACTCACTTTTTGAGGTGAACTGAAACAATAAAAAGTTTCAGTTTTGTACTATTGTACATTCCAGGGCAATGATAAAGTATTTATCGTTGGAGAATGAATGTTTAATGTTTTTTTTTGCTGACTGTCCATTAATTAGTGGTCCTTTACTTAGTATACAACTTGCTGTTTATAAGACTATGTTGATGTTGCATTAAGTGGTACTAGTACCCCTGCACCTACAGCATCTATTCCATTGGAATCAGTTTTCAAAGAACAAATTAAAGTGCAAATATTGATGGTCACGAACTGCAAGGGTATTCTCCAAAAACATTGTTCATTCAAACAGTGTTTTATTACCAAAATCACTAAACTGTTTGCACCCCGAAAAGAATGATCCATCACATTTGAATTTCGACTTGCTCATGTGGCCATTTGGAGTGCCGGATTTGTGACGTGTCTTTCTTAATGTGAGCGAGGCCGTGACAAAATAAAGATACAGACCACGGCATGAGATCAATGTTGACAAAGAACTTTCCACCGTTTGGAAATAATATGTGGTAACTGGTGGTTGAGCGGAGGGGGAGATGTTTCAACAGAGTTCTACCCAGGAAGCTTTTGAGAAGACGTTTTGTCCTGCCTTTGATGTTCTGCAACGACCGATAAGAACAAACAAGAAGAGATGTCAAATGTTTTCTTTTACATTTATTTGCAACATTAAGTGTACTTGAAATCGTTTTGATTACTAAATGAAAATAGTTTATTTGTTCTCCACGACTGCAATTATGATAATTAAATTACTGCTATGTTGACGGTTCATATATCTTTCGCAGAGAATTTGTCTTCAAATTTACGTGAACCAAAACAACAACAAGGGATAAAAACTTATCTTATCATTGGAGTGAGACTTCGGCATTGATTCCAGTGAACAATTTGTTGATACTATACTGGTATTTATAAACCATGCAATTTTGCTTTACAAGCATGAAATGTGAAATAACAAAGCATTATGTGTTTACATTGAACTGCCTGGCAAGCGTATGACAGTCTTATTTTCTTTTTGGCCAAGCGCGCAAGTCTTTACACTATATCTCTAATTATTAAAAACTGAACTACGGATATCACTTTTCCAGCATTTTCATTGGCTCGCTGGTCACAGGTTATCAGCTCATATACCTGCACTACCAAATATGGTCAATGAACACAGCAGCAAATACACAGTTTTGGGGCTCCGAGAAAAAATGGCCAAATAAATTCAACATAAAAGAGTTGTGATGTTGGGGTTTTTAATAAAACAATTATTCTACTCCGGCTTGCTGGATATGAAATGATCATAACCAACTCGGTGCTACGTGCCTTGTTGGCTATATATATTATTTCATATCCAGCGCGCCCTCGTAGAATAATAATTGTTAAGTATCCAGCTTTGCCAGGTAACTTACCGAAAGTCTGCTTTTTATCAGCATGCAGTTGCACTAATTCTAGTTCTGGTTCTTCCAGCTTTTCGGTTGACCCTTAGCTGTGTGACAATGGAAGTAATTTTCGGTTGCATGTTTGACAAAATGCGTCTTCCATATTTTTGAAATTGTAAGACCACTCATTTTGTACTTTAATCCTGTGCCTCTAAAACTTCCCGGGTAGAACTCTGTTGAAACATCTCCCCCTCCGCTCAACCATCCGTGACCACATATCATTTCCAAATGGTCAAAAGTTCTTCATACACATTCATCTCAAGCCGCGGTCTGTTTCTTTTATATTTTCCCACAGCCTAGCTCACATCAAGAATGACAGGTCACGAATCGGGGTGCTCCAAATGGTTACGTGAGCGAGTGGAAATTCAAATGCGATTGATCATTCATTTTTTTCGGGGGGGAAACAGTTTAGTGATTTCGGTAGAATGTCTCAGGCCTATTTCTTGAAAGCCCAGAATACTGTTCTTCTAATACTCAATGTAACACCACTCATCCCCTCATCTGAAAGACTTAAATGTAAGATAAAACAAAAAGATTATTATTGCAAAGTTACTTGTCTTTGTTTCGAAGATACAGAGAGGATAGTAACACCCCAAATATGATGATAGAGTTCTGGGGATTTCAAGCAACATCTGTGTGACATCTTTCTAAGAGAGTGCTTATGTCAACTTGAGTAGCTCTGTATAATTTAGTGACAGGTCTACTTCATGGTCAGTTTTGCCTTTCAGGGTGGCTGGGGATGTCATAGCCGGTGTTATTACGAAGTGTCTAAATGCTAGACCGAAAACCAAAGAAAAAGGAATTAACATTATTTTGATGTACATTGAAGTTGAGAAGCAAGATGTAGTTCAGGTGAGTGGAAAATTACCAAATAATTGACTAAATAATTAATAATTAATACTGACTGTGAATCAATAATAAGAAATTGAAAGAGCCCAAATTTTGATGCCTTATTGTATAATGATGCATATTGAGAATGGCATTTGTAGCACCCCCTTAATTCTTAAGATGAACATCATTCCTTATCTTGTATGCCTCATTCCGCCAGTTAATGTAATTTAACAGAGTTAACAACAAGAGTGCTTGTTTGCCAGTTTTGGTGTGGTGGTTTTGTCAGGTTGGTGCATGCATGGTGATTCCCTGTGTAGCAGAAAAGGTGTGTTTTTGGAGCATTTTTAGCGGCTAATCCACCTTCCGTCACCTCCCTTTTTCCACTCTTTTAAATAATCAGTGTGATGGGGGCGTGTCTCTCATGTTCCACACTGTTTATACTAATTTTGTTCCTCGAAAACAAGTGCACACTTTCCATGCTGAAGACTTGGAACAAAGACTACATTTTCAGAATAGTGCAAAGTCATATTTTAAGATGACATGTTTGTAGCTGATGATTAGTTTTTAATGTTATGCCACTGTTACACGGTGAAACTTCTAGCTGAAACTTGTGTGCAACGGTCCTGCGAAACATGTTTCAGGAGGAATTGCACTGTGTATCATGGTTGGTTTATGAAACCATAGGCAGCCCAAGCTTGTGTCACTACAGACAGCCATTGAGAATTTAAATGCGAAATGCGTTATAAGACTTTGTATGGGAAATAAAGTACCGTCAATTATGAAGCCTAAAAAATGCACAATTTAACGTTCATTCAATAAAATGAATAAAAATGACTCACCTCTGATGTATTCTTGTGCCTTTTGGAGTTTATTTTACAGTTTCGGGAAGTCCGTGTTTTCAATGTTCTAAGACGAAGTCAAGGCTGCACACTAAGATTTTGACCGTTGTCAGCTCAGAGGCGGTTTGCGACTCGAAAATGCATCCCAGCCAAGATTTTTTCACGCAAAGCTAAAGCCACATCATTTGCGAACCTCCATGAATTAACTCCACCCGATGAGGTACAGTCATTTCATTTACAACACTTACCCCATCCCCACAGCGGCTTCTCGAACATAATTTGACCTCGGACCCAAGCTCCGTGTCCTGTGCGGTTATCAGCAGCTGTTAAATTCATCAGCTATTGTGGAATTGAAGCAGAAAATGTTCATTTCCAGCCAAGTGCGTGGGGATTTTTGATGACGAAACATTCACGGAGGTTCGCAAATGATGTGGCTTTAGCTTTGCGTGAAAAAATCTTGGCTGGGATGCATTTTCGAGTCGCAAACCGCCCCTGAGCTGACAACGGTCGAAATCTTAGTGTGCAGCTTTGACTTCGTCTTAGAACATTGAAAACACGGACTTCCCGAAACTGTAAAATAAACTCCAAAAGGCACAAGAATACATCAGAGGTGAGTCATTTTTATTCATTTTATTGAATGAACGTTAAATTGAGCATTTTTTAGGCTTCATAATCGACGGTATTTTATTTCCCATACAAAGTCTTATAACACGTTTAAATTCTCAACGGCTCTCTGTAGTGACACGAGCTTGGGCTGCCTATGGTGAAACTTTTTTGAATTTCCTATGCGAGACAAGTTTCATGAAAAGTAGAACCGCTTTCTACTTCTGCAACGGTAGCAGCAATTGCAGTGGTGGTAAAAACAGGAGTTTCACCATGCAACACCACTTTGTAAAACTGGTCTTGCTTGGTCTTGTTACGCTATGCTGCGTAAGCCAATCAGAAACCGGCTAAGGCCATGTAAACATTTCGAGACCAGTTTCAACATTCCCAAATGAGTTTTGACCTTTTATGTTACACGGTGCAACGCCTTAGCTGAAACTTTTTTTGCAGCCCTGATGCATGTAAGTTTCAGCTAAAAGTTTCAACGTTTAACAGCGGCTTTAGACAGTTTCTCACTCCAATTATGCAGCAGATCTAGGACAATCAAAAAACTTTTTTTTTAGAATCGTGGTGACTACATTTTTTTTCATGATTTTTACACATATTTCGTGGCATTTGTGATATCAAGTAAAGCCATGATTGTCACAGTTATGTATGCAATTTTAGCAATTGTGCTGAGAAACCTAATTTCGTTCATTGATTCATTCCTCCCGGAAAAATTAGAAGCCACAATTGACCAGCTCCCAACGCCAGTGGCTTCAATTAGCTCAGTTGGTTAGAGCGTCTCACTGGTATTGCAAGATCGTGGGTTCAAACCACGTTGCAGTCCTGAATTTTTCAGGCTTCTCAATGCAATTGCTAAAATTGTGTACGTAACTGCGAGGATCATACCTTTCTTGGTACTCGATTTCATATCCGCAGTTCAGTAATATGATTCATTTCATATATCATTCGTTCATTAGTGATATCATGGAATCAACTGTACTACTGTTTCATTTTTGTTTTTGCCTTTTCTGAATGCTCATATAGTCAAAGGGTTAATTAATTATTCCCAGGGAGCTATGGTCATTTTATACTATTTTTATTACTTAGGAGGAAGTTCTGAAAGGACTTGATAATAAACAACCAAAAATTGTTGCAGCCTGCACAAGTGTGCTTCGTCAGGCCATCAGGCAAGTTCAGAAACTTAAGGCAGCGTTACACAAACACAGTTACACATCTACAAAACCGCATCAAAGTCAATGCGGTTTTGAAATGTTTACACGAAAACGTTTTGGGAGTGTGTAAGTCATGCCAATCTTGTTCCCAGGCACTCATCACAGACAGATGGAATGCAAATTTTGCACTAAAATAGTAACATATTCAAACCAATGTGGTTTTGCTGTTTACACAACTGATAAACCCTGTATCATTTTCAAAACGCTCCACTTTTGGCAACATTTTCAAGTCAACCCAGTTTCATTAACAGTCTTGATCAGTGTCATGTAAACAGAAGGTGTAACCACTTCGAAGTTGATGCAATTGCAAATGAAACCGTGTTCATGTGAACGCTGCCCAAGTCTTGAAATTAAAAGGGTCATTAATTTTGGTAAGGATAAAACAGCTTGTTTCTGTCTGGTTTTTATATTAATTTTGAAAAAGATCAAACTTCTTTGTTTCTTGTCATGGGAAGTTTTGCAGTGAAATCAGAATGATGTGGTTGTAAATGCAGAATCATATAACCCTCTGACCCCAATTGATGGGTAAAATATTCTGGCGTTAGACAGAGTAAAATCCACAAGTGTCACTTTTAGGAGGTAAAGGGTTAACGAAAAGGTTAGAGCTACGTGGCTGGTAGCTTGTAATGTTTTTTTATAATCTTGGTTGATGATTGTCAAATTAATTTTATTGCTTTTTGTTTTCTTCTAAATAGTGAATTTGGTGGGAAAGTTTTCAGTCTGAAGCCTATCGTGAAGGTTCTTCCTAAACTGTTTGATCACAGTGATAAGACAGTTAGAGAAGAGGTGAGGTATATATTCAGGAGAAATCTGGCAGCTAATGCAATAATTTTTATGGAGGCTACATGTGCCTCATTCACATACCACGTGTTCCTATTTAATTTTTCCTGTAGTTTACATGCATTGCTTTTCGATGTATTATTATAATTTCTTTTTTAAACATTTTTTTGGGTGGCAATGATCAAAGTAATAATGTAACCATACATCCCATAACTGCACTTAAAACTTACAATGTAGAATATCAAGCCACATACATGCATTTTTGTTATCCAAACTGTATTAGTTATTGTACAAAAAGTGCATAAATTGAGTACAAATATTCCACGATATTGTACAGTAAGTTATTTGTACACTTGGTTATTGTACAGTAGAGAACCGATTTGACTAGTTTAGTTGCTGACGTTGCCCTGCATGCACAAATTTGTCACACAGTCTCGGTTGTTTACAATTCATTTGCTAAAAACCTAGTGCAAAAAGGTTGGATAATAAATAGCTCATTAGATGTTTTGGTGTGTAATATCGCTAAGTATTTATACCGTTGTTTGTATTTTGGCTCGCCCTAGCAGGCTCATCAAAATACAGGACAACTCGTAAAAAATACTCTGTGGTACTACACACCAAAACATCTACTAGTAAGATATATATTCACTGGTAAGTTTTTTCTCCCTTTTGTTGTTTTAAATTTTCCAGGCCAAAGCCCTTGCTATTGAAATATACAAATGGATTAGGGACATCCTTAAATCACAGCTACAAAATATAAAGCCAGTACAGGTCTGTGTCTGTAATGTAAGATTAAAATAAGATTGATCAGTTACATTTCACTGCTAAATTGCTTATTAAGAACCGAGAAGGTAATATTTTTTCCTTCCCATTCATCAGCGATGCAAATTCTTTTTTGAGTCAAGGCTTATATATTATTGATCGTAAAAACTGATTTTTATCTTTCATTTTTAGTAGTCATTGGATTTAGTAAAAATATACAAAAATGTCATTAAAATTGAAACATCTCTGAAAAATTAATACAGGTGTCTTGTTTGGCTCCTGTGTTTAATATTAATATCATAATTTTTTAAATTCTGAAGATCAATCTTGTAAACAAAATATATCTTGAGGATTTCCTCTGAATTGAAGCCAGACTTCATTGAAGAAGGAAAAGAATAAGTGGCACTTTGTCATGGAAATTATTATTGGAAATGTACTCTTAAAAGCATTTCTGAGGGGAACTCAAACTGCAACTTGTAGTGTTAAATTTAAGGTTAATAAGCCTGCATCTCCATGTGTGGTTGAGAATGATAATAATTGGTCTCCAAAGGAACAACGGCACAACTTGCCTGGTACACCAGTAGAGAGACTCTCTCTTCAAACAACGGTAATTTGTGCTTTTGATGACCAGGTTTTCTTCGAGAATTCAGAAACTGGAATGTTTAGAACATGCCATAAGACTTTTTCTATTTGGATGACATCCTCCAGGGTATTCATTTCTTTGATCAGAGTAATTTTTTATTCTAAAAGTCTGCTAATGGCAGTGCAACTGTTACAATTTAATTGTTCTAGTTGAAGAATTAATGGTCAATACAAACTTTAAGGTACATGTATGTGATGTACCGTATTGAAAGAAAAAAAGGTTTTTTTCTCTAAGACTTCAGTTGTTAGGTGTGTAAAATATCAGCGCATTCAACAGGTTTTAAAACAGGTTGATTGTAAAGCAAGTGCTTTAGAAAAATATTGTTGCTTTTTAAAATTTCAATTGGAAGGCTGACAATACATGTAAGATATTGCAGTACTTAGATCCCTCTTGGTTAATTAATCTGCTTTATTGAGGATTAAGATGTGGTGTGTACATATTTAAAGTGCAATTTACATGTAATATTGTTCCTTTTTTACCAAGAAGAAATGGTACATTAAGTTTAAATATCCACTTTTTGTGCCACATTAAGTTGTCAACTTCTGTATGGTTTGAATTATGGTTCACTGTGTGATTGCAAGCATCCACTTGTTTTGTGGCAATAATAGTTAAAAGAATTGGAAGAAGCATGGGGAGAGCTTCCAGTGGCACCACCGACCCCTACCAGATTTACAAGAAGTCAGCAGGCAAAAATGGCCGAAGCTGGTCCTGTGATTTCTGCAAGCACTGCAGTTGGAGATGAGACCAGTGTGGATGGTGGTGTGTTTTTTTAGTTTGTTGAATTGCATTTCCTTAAAATGAACGATGATGTTCACTTAGGCATATATAGAAAAAGTCAGATACTCTTACAGTTTTAAGATAGTGACCCCCAATTTTTATTTCTGGAAAGTAATTAGCAGGCTCAGGGCTCGAAATTAAAAAAATCGTTTTGTCGCCTTTTGGCAACCAACTGGAGAAATATAGTCGCCAGATGCAAATTTTGAGTCGCCAGTTTATATTATCAAATACTGTTCGGGTTCCGCTTTTTGAAAGTGTTTGATATTGTCCGGTAAGGCGTGGGACACATTCATACAATAAGTACAAAAATACCAAAACAAGAAAATACATACTTCTACAAAACAATCTTGCCCAAACTTGAACAGTAAATACAAGTTTCAAGCCGCTATCTTTGTAGCTAACAGGAGCCAAACGCATTTGGCATCCTCTTCATTACCCAAGAGAGAAGTATGGAAATGTTTTAAATCTTTCCCGCTTACTAATTTATTCTCCATGCTGATATGCGTGTTCACTTAATTGGAACCACGCGAAAGTCAATCACTTCCATTCAGCGGTCTTTTTGCAAAATTCTGCGCCTGCATTTCCTGCGGTTCCAAGAGAGAAACTGTAATGGAGTCGCAGAAATATTGCGAACAGAAGTCTGTAAAGTTTGGAGGGAATGTGGCTTTTTAAATGTAATTTAGCCCATTCTTTTACAACGAACGCAAAGCAAGACAAGATAAGATGTTTATTTTAACTTAAATGCTTTATTGTACATTTAAATTATGCAAACTTCAGGTCACCAAAGTGGTGACTAAACGACAATTTTAGTCGCCAAGGAGAAAAAGTTAGTCGCATTGGCGACTGTATTGGTCGCAATTTCGAGACCTGAGGCTTAGACAAAACTCTGCAGAGTTAAAAAATGCTCTAGAACAGATTCAGAGCCACCTTAAAATTTTCCAATAGCCCATTTCCGAGTTGCTGTACAAATTCATAATGTGACATTTGTAGATGGCTCCTTCTTTGTCATGATGCCCTATTACGTCACATCAATAAGTGTGTCTTGTTAAGCAATTCTTGGTGTTTATATATGGTACCGTAACAAGCCATTACATGAAACAGTTGGGTAGAATGGTATAGTTTGTTGACACTGGTTTGACTCCCCTTACATTAATTTGTCATTAATCTCAATGGAGGGCTACCTTAACAGTCTTGTTGTGTTTTGACAGGTGTGGTTTCTCCTCAACAAGAAGCTATTGATCCCTATGACCTTATTGAGGCAGTTGAAATTCTTTCAAAACTTCCCAAGGACTTCTTTGAAAATTTGGTCAGTGCTTAGTGCTGTGGAATACTGTACATTCAATTTCTTTCACGGGAGGAAGATTTAGGCCTGTGAATTTACATGTGTGACTTAAAAGCCATTGACTCCTGAACTGCCCCACCCCCCCCCTCCCCCCCCCTTCCCCCCCCATTGACGAGTAAATTTGTCTGGCGTTAGAGTAAAATCTATTACGTCTCACTACTAGGAGTCAATGGGTTAATAAAGGTACTAATGATCGGTCACATTGGTTACATTTTCAAAGAACATTGCTTTTTGCTTCACAGTGATACCTGGAAAGTCCTGCTTGTAACATTAAACATGTCAATGTGCAGTGTTCTCACCCCCCCTCGCCCTTGCGGGATTCCCTACACAAAAAATAGAAATCGCGCATTAAAAGCCATGCACTGCGCCCAGGCGCACAAGGATGCTACGACCAAAACAGACAGTTAGCAGTCTCTTAATGGTTCCAGCGAATCCTCCAGCTCTTTGCTTTTTCAACTGAATGAAAACAGTTAATGTTTATCAAAGAGACAAGTAAATTCCCACCCATTCCACAGATCAGTGGTTTTCGTAGTACAGCTGTAGCAAGCAAAGATCAAAAAGCTATATCATTGAAGAAAGACCTTGTTTGTCAGAGTGAATGCAAGTCGAAATACCCATGGCTTGCCATATGATACCGACAAAAAGATCACAACCTGTAAGATCTGTCTCTAGGCAAACAAATCAAATGCACTTGTCGAAGGGCCACCATTGCAAGAGTTGCAATTTGATTGTTCCTTGGTGAAATGGACAGAGAAATCACAAAGGATTTTTTTTCACCCTAGTCATGGATTGCAAATAACTTTGTCCCGCTTCATACATGTAAGCTCCTTTAAGGACCCTATTTTTTAGTAAAGGAGGCCTGCAGGGACTCCCTAAGACAAAATCCTGGTGAGAACACTGAATGTGGTATATGTGGTACTAGTTAAAAGGTTTCCTTGGGTAAAAATTTTTCAAACTATAGTTTGTTTTTACTTTCCTTTGCTTCAAATTATGATAATGTCAATAAGACAAAGGAAAGTAAAAACAAGGTACCCTAGTCTGAAAAATGTTTAACCAAGGAAATTTTTAACTACAACATATACAAGTAAAATATGTCTTCTAGTTATGTACTTGACTGTATTAAGAGTTTTTCTTTATGATGGATTTGATATACAGGAGAATAAGAAATGGCAGTTAAGGAAACAAGCTCTGGAAGCACTTGAGAAGCTAGCATCAAGTCCTAAACTGGAAGGTGGCCAGTATGGAGAACTTGTTGGGGCATTGAAAAAGGTATGTGTGTGCATTTTCTGATACCTACATGAAAGTTCTTTACTCCCAAGAATATATTTAAACATGATTCACAGATCCTGACTCAAATTTGTTCAAGAAATGCAAATGGTTGTTATAGTTATAATTTACTTCCCTAGCATTCTAACAAGTTTGTAGAGTCTCAAAGTAACAATTAAATAATAACATGCATGTAAGCTGTTTCACAAAATTATTTTGAATTCATGTACTGATGGCAGTTATGGAACAAGAACAAAGAAAATTGGTTGAACGGCTTTCTGATAGTTATTTGAAATATGAGACTGAGTTTTCATTACTCAAACTACAGCTGTTTTCTAAGTAGTTGCACTGATTGTTAAAGTGCTACTATGATAAAAAAATCACTTCCTTTTTTTCATCAGATTTTGAAAGTGTGATTGCTTAACACGTGACTGGCAAAATTTTGAGCTTTGATTCTTACCCAAAGGCTGTTGTTCACTTTGAGTGTATAAATTAAAGTTTTGGATTTCACAGTCAGCCATTACTCGTGTTCAAAACTCACCGATTGGACCTCAAAGAATTGGATCTAGGGAAAAGTGACGTCACTGACTCACAGCTTAAAATCTCCAACAGCATGTAAACTCAGCTTATTATATGTGCAAACATGAGTTTAAAGTCTGAAACCCGGTAACTCTTGTGCTGCATATTAATTCAACTGCGTACACATGCATTGCATTCTAACTACATTCTGTATTGTCATGAGTCTTTGATGTCATGTTCTCCCCGACCCAGCTCTCTCAAGATTTTAAAGTTAGTAATGGCGGACCATTATTTTAAATTGGGAAAATGCTAGTTAAAATTAACTGGTATCTTTTAAAATCAAGGCTTAAAACGTAGGTCACTTACTGTCTGGTAACGTAGTTTTGGAATCCAAAGAAAAATGAAAATTGATTTTTTGGTCATAGTAGCACTTTAAGCGTGCCTCTTTTAGGATGCTGGGGAAAAGCGTCATTCCAAGTATTGCTTCGTCTGTGGTGCTCAGATAAACTTTTTGTTGAATGTTCCTCAGCAACTTTCTTTCCTTTTTCTTCTTTACTTCAGATTATTTCCAAGGATGCCAATGTTGTTGTGGTAACTTTAGCTGCAAAGTGTGTCGGTCTTCTAGCCACAGGATTACGCAAAAAGTTCTCTCAGTACGCGCCCCTCGTCACAACACCAATACTGGAGAAATTTAAAGAGAAGAAAGCAAATGTTTTAGCAGCACTGAGAGAGGCTATTGATGCCATTTTTCATACAGTAAATATCCACTTTATTTGTAGAATGTTACATTTTGATAAAATGTAGTGTGTTTAGTGAGCACTCAAATGGGAGGAAATGGGATGGGAGGGCAAGTACTCGAGATGGGAGGGGACTAAGAGAGAAGGGAAGGAAGCTACATGCTAAGGAAATGTGTTTATTGTTAGAGACTCGACTAGTTTGTGGTATTTCAATGACTTCATTAGGTTTTATACTTTTAAATTAATTTTTTGCTTTTTGAACGATAGACCAACTTATCAGCAATGCAAGAAGACTTACTAGCAGCCCTAGAAAGCAAGAACCCTTCTGTAAAGGAAGAAACTGTTAGATTTCTTACTCGGTGTTTTTGCAAGAGTACACCTGCAGCCCTCCCCAAGACATTTTTGAAGCCTATTTGTGGCAGTCTTCTGAAGGTGAGGAGTTTTGTAAGAGCAGTTCAGCCACTGTGATAAAAGTTTTTGTTTTGGCTGGCTTAGGAATGAATAAAGCAGAAAGTGTTCTTCTCACACACAGCTGGGAGAATGGGGTCCAGTGTTTGGGGAGGAAGGGGGGGGGGGGGGGTCCTTCAGGTTACATGGTTTGTTGGCAGCACAGCTTTTTTTGCCATTGCATGACCTGCCCTCCTACCCATCCTTCATGAGTCTTTCAAGTGCAGCTTCCACTCAATGTGTGCTTGGCTTGGCTCCCAGTTGTGTGTGAGAAATTAAATTAACAACTGTATTGCTAAATGGAAGATGGGTCCCTGGGATGTGAACACAGTCGCTCTGGGCACTTGTCATACTGGAAAGTAACTAGTGGAAGTTTGGAGGGGGAAGTAGGCAGACTAAACATGCGCTCACTTTGATCGACATCCAAAATTCAGCTGCCAATCACCACTTTCTCAAGCAGTGATTTTCACCAGCAGCTGGTGCTCAGCAACATCCCTGAAGGCCTATAATTTGGGGCATGTAATGAGTTAATCTCACTGCCAAGCTTATCACTTATAGACGAGCTTGGGAACTGGTACCTTAAAAGTTAGCAGAAAGGGGCCTGTTGTGATCCAGGCACGACAGGGTGGCAACCCTGGTAACCCACAAGCAGAAACCACTCAACTTCTCTGGTGCTTGAAATAACGGAGGTTTCTATTAAGTGACTTACCAGACTCATGTCAGCTTGTGCTGTAGAGATTCTAGGACCATCTGCCCAATTCTTGAATCAAGTGGTCAGGTATGCCCTTACGTGCTGCCACTGTGGCAGCTCCTATGTGAAAACTGTTTGTTGAGGGCCTTGCGCACGATGTTGCTTATCACTGTGATATTCTATGATTTACTCAAGTTTGGTTATGTTTTATTGTCCACAGATGCCCACTTAGTTTGTGATTAGTCCAAATGTGTGTTGACAGAAGACAAAACTTTTGGTATTTTCAAGCTAAAGGCACATTAATTTTACCAGCGCGAAGGGAGACTTAAATTAATTTTTAAAAACACTCACAAATCCGCACTTACGGCGTAACAAACAAGTTGATCGTGCCTTTCGTGCCCTTTGAACAGGGAATCCAAATATCGTGCATTTCGTGCCTTGTTCTCGTTCACCGATCGTGCCTATGGAGTCTTGTTATCGTTCCATGATTTCGTGCTTTTCGTGCCTTCGTTTGTACATCGTTCCTTTCGTGCCTTAATTTGCCTATTTCATACATCGAGCCCTTTATCGTTCCTTTTGTGCCCAGATTTTTCGCGCGAAAGCCGTTGCGTTTATAACATTTGCTGTAACTCCCATTTGATGTCAAAAAAAAAAAAAGACAAAAATAAAAGTAATGAATGGAAAATCATGTCTCAGTATTTTCTTTTGGTAATCCCATTGAACAGTTATACAATCTGCGTTTCCTTGCACGACGCCGCAAATGCAGTAAGTACTCGTAGTATAAAAGGATGAACACTGTCAAACAGAAAGAGTTGCCGCAAGATCAACAAGTTTGCACGAGGTGAGTTTTGTCCCTGTCTTCGCTTTAAAAGAAAACTTCTCACTTACTTTGCTTAACTATTTGCTAAACTTCATTTAATATGATAAAGATGAGCTGAGATTGTTTCTGCAAAGCAACTTTTGGAAAGCCAATTTAGCTCTTATCGGAAATTTAATCTCGGCTGCAACAGGCAATCAAAATTATGGTTGGATTGTTAAAATCTTTTCTCGCAAACCTCGATTGGCATTTAGTGTGCTTTCGATTGGGAAATCCGGATTTAGATCTTAAAATCCGGATCTTTTGACGTCTTTAATCTACAGAACGGTCGATTTGTAAATTATGGCGGATTCTCGGGTAACTCAACGATCAATTCGCCCGACACTTGATATAATGATATCGCTGGCAATAATTCAGACAAAGAAACAAGAGGTCCAATGGTAAACAAACAGCCCAACAGAACACAATTTTCATGAATGTCTTCTCGAACGTTTCTTGTATCAGCCCGGTTCCGGTTTTGGGCGCGATTGAGTATTTCTTTGGTCACGTAAGCCTGCGAGCGCAGGTTATGGTCACGTGGGCACGAAAGGATCGGGCACGATGGGCACGACAGCTGAGAACGATAAGGCACTATTTGCTCTTAAGGAACGAAAAATGGAACGCATTTGACGAAGTGGGAACGATAGGAACGATAAGAACGGGAACGAAAGGCATCATTTAGACCACAAAGATGAATTTTTTGGGTGGTAAGTCAGCGTGACATTGTAAACAAGACCTTTTATCTTTAACCCTGCTTTAAAGAGAAAAGAACTGACTCATAACGGTAAACACGATCTATGTGCGTGGATTTTTTGCCACGATCTTCGTCTGTTTTTCTTTTAATACGAAAATTAAGAGGATTAAGTCCGGAGCGTTTTTCACTAAGCAGAGGGAAATTTTTGAACCTGGCTTTTTGCGGACTCTGATCTCGATTGCCCGGGTGCTCGGCAATAAACAACCATCATTTACAGATTGCACATACTTTCTACAATATTTTCCCAAAATTTTACGACCCTAACCTTATTATAAGCGCCAAAATTGAGAGTTTTCTAATGTCACTTAAAATGTTGCGTGAGTGGTAACCAACATCATGCGCAAGGCCTGAGAAATTTGCCTGGAACTCCAGCAAATGCTGGAACTTGGTGAAGCCACTGAGTGTTGACAGAGCATGAGAGAGGGGTTGCCCATTTTGACCTAAAGATGAGTCTGTGGCCCATTGCCTCTCAACGAAAGATAACCCAACAAGGGGTGAACTACATACTTAGAGAGGGTGAGAGAGGCCCCTTTGTGAAAGGGGTCAGTCTTAGAGGCCTTGATAGTGACCTGCACACAGGAGGAACTTGAATCAACAGCAATATCATTGACCCCTAAATGGACAGAAGGGAATAGCTGGCCAAGGAAGGAACGGTGAACTCAGCTAAACAACAAAACCCTAAGTCTGTATCTCATGGTACAAGCAGCCCAAAGCATGCAATGCTCAGGATGCTGCAGACTCTAATGAATTCCAAGTGACTAGCATGAGATCACTAATTGAGAGGTGATTGGATGCAGGTAAACCTTGGGTTTGCTTGATGCCTCTGATTTTGCACTGCAAGTGCATGCAGTCCTGAAGTGGGTCTGAAAAGCCCTGTTTAATGCGAAGAGCCCTTACGCCAGATAAATAAGCCTTGATGCAGGAATGCCGAGCTGTATTGGCTAGATAAGCTGCAAAAAGGCAAAGCGTCCATTCATCTGTGGGGCAAGGAGAGCCGAAAGGGTGAATCTTGCCGAGTTGCTAGCAAGATGACAGGAACTGTGACTGAGCTGTAGCATATGAAACAGTGAGTTGAAGGAGCCAGGCCATGGGTAAACATGTGAGGCGTGAAGTCCAGTAGGAAGTGCAGGGGAATTGGAGTAGGGTGATGATGTGCTGCTGGGGCCAATCAGTAAAACTCCTGCCAATGAAAATGAAAAAGGGCATCAGCAACTGATTTAGAGATCCCTGAAACATGTAAGACAGAAAAGGAGAAACTGTTTCGGGCAGCAGACATCAACAGGTTGTGTTGTAAAGTACGCAAGGTTTTAGAATGTGCAGAACACTGTCATTATCGGAGCGAAAGAGAACATGCTGTCTACAACACTGCTGACGCCAAGCATGTGCAGCAACAACAATCAGGAAAAGTTCCTTGAAAGCAATGGATTGCCTCTTGACCAGGTACGGGAGAACCACTGACCATCTAGATGTGCACCGAAATCAAAGGAACCAGCTGCATCAGAGGATAGTTCAATGCCGGGTGCAGCTGTGAGGCAAAACATTATCTTTATTCTGTAAAATTGAAAAAAAAAAAAAGGTATACACGTCAGTTTCTGTAAGCGATTGTAAGAAGTTCTTCAAATGGTGAGCTAAGATGTTGTCGAAAACCCTCTGAGTCACTGAAAATTCAGGAGCTCCCCGTTATTTTGCCTCTGGACCCCAGTGGGGCAGGTAGCAAAGTTACCTGCTATGTGTTTGTTTCCTTCTGTTAAAAAAATTGACAAGAACCCTGAACTACATTTGTTGGGATGCAAAGGTAAACCTAGTTGTAAGCTGACAGAAATGACAGTATTAAGCTGAGCTATGAAGCCACTCTGTTGGGAGCAGGTCAGTTTGTTGGGCTCATTTGTTCCTGAGAAAGGACTAATGAATAAAAAAAATGTTCATTTGAAGTGCAGGTTATAGCACATTTGGCAGAGCCGCTCCAGCATTGAAATCGCTTGGAACCCACCATAATTTTTTTAGGTGTCTTTAAGAGACAATTTTTCAAATTGTTCAGATAAGGGTGGGGATCACATCTACAATCGTGGACATTTCAAATGGAAAATGGAGACCACCCCCTGCTCACACTTTCAAGCAACTAAAGCCATGCATTGAGAAGTTGACTGAGAAACGTTTCCAAAGGTGTGCCAAGTTGGTGACGTGCTCAAGTAAATTTATACACACTGAATTGGTGCTGCCGGGAGATCAGAACATGGAACCAGCGATTGCTCAGTGGCCAAGCTTCATTTAATAACAGCTTGAATAACCTTAGCAATGAATCCAGGGATGGTTGGGATGCAAACGGAGCTGGTGGACAAGTATCCGACAAACTGATCAAAGAAGCACTTATCAACGTCCATGTAGACGATAGAGCCGATGCAGCGGGAGCTTCAGTATTGAGCAAGGGGGTTGATTGACTTTGAGAAAACAATTATAGGCATATTCTGAATGATTGCTAAAAATCCTGCTGGATTCCAGGGTCCAATTGGTTACGAAAACGCCACTTGTCGCATCAGCTTGAGATTAACCTTGCCTAAATTACATTTAAGCTCAGTTAACCAACTTCCTTACCTTAGTGGAAGTTAGGTGCCCAGTTTCAAAAGGCTGAGGAAATGTACTGTATGTTCTTATTGCAGAGGATGGACGACACATCTGGGCCTGTCAGAGACGCAACTGCTGAAGCTTTGGGTACACTGTTGAAGGTTATGGGGGAAAGACCTCTGAACCCTTATGTTGAGCAGCTTGACAAGATTAAAATGGATAAGGCAAGTTGTTTTTTTGTTGTAATCGATGAACTTAATATTCTTGGAGGTATCACGCACTGCTAAGGTACAGGTTCTATAGAAAATCACCTCAAATGAATACATTAAACCAAGTCCAGATTGGAGAGAGTTTTAAATTTAACCCATAACATTGGGTCACCCTTGATTTAATGACTGAGCTTACAGGGTCAGATTGGAGCAGTTTGTAGGTTTTTCATGACTGACTTTACATGAATTTGATAATGTACAAGTGGGTCACAGAGTTAACCTTTTATTCTCTATTTTCACCAATCCCATAATACATTTCATTTTGGGGGGTTATTTGCGTTAAAACAATGGATGTCCAGATCGCTGAAGTGTAATACAATCTCAAGAGTATTTAAAAATTATTATTTTTTTTGTGCAAAGAACACCCCAAAACGTATGGCATTATGGGATAGGGGAATAGTGAAATGATACAGTTCAATTGCACTGATGGCTCTTTCTTTTGTCCTGAAGGTAAAAGAATGTGCTGAGAAGGCAGAAATCAGCACTGCTCCTGGGATGTCAGTAGGTGCTGCTGCCAAACCTGCTGCTGCTGGGGTAACAAGTACAGATGGAGCAAAGAAAGAGGCAGCAGCTAAAAAAGCAGTGCAGAAACAGCCTAAGTCAACTGCCAAACCTGGAGAGTCTGCTAAACCAACTTCTGCTGGAGTAGTAAGTACACTTTAATGGAGGGGACACCTCAAATGCCCTAGAACACCCCAGTCGATGATAAAATTAATGTGGTGGTAGACACACTGACAGTAAAATCTGTTAAAATGGTATTACGACCAAAAAAACAATTCTTTTTTTTCTTTGGATTTCAAAACTATGTTAATTAAACACTAACTGACCCAAGATTTAAGTTCTGATTTTAAAAAGACACCTGTTTATTTTAACTGGAATTTTCTTATTTATTGGTCCGCCATTACTAACTTTAAAATCTTGAGAGAGTTTGGTCGAGGAGAAAATGACGTCAAAGATTCACTAGGTTAAGACTTGAATGTGTGTGTACGTGGCTGAATTAACATGCAGCACGGGAGTTTCGGGCTTTCAGACTTTTAAATCCGTGTTTTGCATAATAAATTGCGTTTATATCCTGAAATTTTAAGCTAGTGAGTAAATGACGTCATTTTCTCTAGATCCAACACTCTGAGTTCCAATCGGTCAGTTTTGAACGTGAGTAATGGCAGAGCGTGAATTCCAAAACTTACACTCAAAATAAACAGCCTTGGATAAAACTCAAAGCTCAAAAATTTGCCAGTTAGGTGTTAAGCGAACAGGCTTTTAAAATCTGAAGAAAAAAAGGAAATGATTTTTTGATCATAGTACCACTTTAAGTCCCACTCCCAGGTGTCAATGGGTTAAATAGACTTATTTGATCATAATCAAAACAGCAATAACTTGTTTGCTGTACTAAAGTAGCGTCACGTTTTGATTATTGTACATGGTATCATCATGATTGTTGTAGCCAGGAACCAAGCCCTCCATCTTCTTTATCGAATGTACAGGGTGTTTCTTCTGCACAAGAATCATTGAAGGAGACCAAAAACGTTTATAGGGGAAAGCATGGGAACCAGGAAAAAAAAAAATTGGCAAGCATGCAAACACCTGCAATTTGTTCATACATAATGCAGGTGCAGGAAATTTTGAAGTAACTAAGGCATTTTTGCTCCATCATGCCTTTAAAATTAAAGACCTCATTTTTGAGTTGAAACAATTTCATACATTGTAGGCTCCAAAGAAAAAGGCATCCTCATCAACATCTTCTGGAGCTGGAAAACCTTCAAAAGGAAAGAAGAAAGGTGCTTCTGTAAGTGGTTATGACAACGAGGAGCCAACAGAATCAGAAATGACGGTGAGTAATAAATTATAAAACCCAAAGTTTTTAATGCACTCATTGTGCAGTGAATTATTTTTCTCAGTTTTCTAACCTCTTTTTTTTAGAAATTAGTGATGGTATTTTTCTCAAACACGTAAGAAAGCAACCTATACTGTACCATTTCTTTTGCAAGCCTTTTAAGACCTAGTGTAGCATGAAGGGTTTCTTTGCACAGCTGAGCATTTTCATTCATAAATTCCCTTTTAGCCGGAAGAAGTAGATGCTAAAGCGGCAGAGTTGATTTCTGAAGCTGTTTTAAAGCAGCTTGCAGATTCCAATTGGAAAGAAAGGCTGGCTGGTATAGAGGCCTTAAGCGAGGTATGTAGTATTGTTTTTCAATTATATCTTTCAGACAGTATGGATTCTTTGATTTGTGTATTGAGTAGGCTGTATTCATACTTCAAGGAGTGTTTAATTCCTTGCAATTTGATTAAAGTATATACTTATAATAAATACCTTGCTGACCTCCATTATTGGTCCTTACTGTACTGTAAGTTACAGACTGCTTTTAGTTCGTTTTGTGAAGTACAAGGGTCATTAATTGAACTGCAAAAAACAAGGAGCTGTAACATACAGTGTGATCCTTGACTTCAGATGGTAAGAGGTATTTATCATCTCTGTTACCTAACATTGCTGGTATTGATTCCCATTTGAGTTAGCCTGGGTAAAATGTTATTGTTGTTCAATGATTCACCCAAGACAGGTGAAACTACAATAGGACACTAGAGGGAAAAAAAGTGAGCACTCAGAGAAAAACCTTCAAGTCGGGTTGAGATCAACCAAAACTTAGCCTACGTATAATTCATGTATACATGATTGTTGAGGTGGGAGGTGCAGATGACGATCCCAGCAGGACTCTCCAAGGCATATAGCACAGGGTATTCTCAGAGAGTCACCCATCCAGGTAATAGCGACCTTCAGGTTGAAGTACGAGAGAAACTGAAAAACTGTGAGTATGAGTTTTCTGCATTGAGCATGCTCATTACATTTTCAAAAATGCTCATGATCATAACTGAGAACTTGTACTCGTAGTTGTCCTCATACTCGAATCTAAAGGTCGTTAACAGCCCTGTCCAATAGGACTTAACTTTGGTGAACAAATGAAAACCATTGTTTATTAAATTATCCTTTGGGCAAGGCCTTATGCACGAAAATGAATGGTCAAAGAGTGAAATAAGTTTATTATATTAATTTTTATTGAATTCTGAACCTCGGATAATGCATTTCGCATGCACTGATTGGTTCACTCAATCCCAGTTATCAGTTCATATACCTTAGTTTGACCTTATAATTATGGTAAATGATTGTGCTAAGCGTTGCTTTAAGCTAAACATGTTTTCGCCGGAAAATCAAAGCAATGTATTCACAAAAGACGGAACCAAAACAGGCCTACCTGTGCCAGGAGAGGCTGGTAATTGTGTGCTAGGACAAGTAGAGGCCACTGACAAGCTAGGGCCCGGCAAACAAAAACTGGATGTAGCCGCCAGAGGCGCAGCAGCCGGCAAAGATAAAGCAGCAAACTGATCACTGAGGCGTCCATTGTTGAGGAGCGGGCGAATTGCGTTGACGATTGAAGCAGTTAAACTATCCAAAGACAAACCAGAGGCAGAAGATGAACTGACCACGAAATTAACTAAGCCTGCTGAAGAAGAACTTGACGCTGGAAGTTCTGGACTGACGGGAGAAAGATCCGAGTTTGAGTTTGCTGGGTCAGAGGCCATGTCAAACTAAGTGCTCAAACTGTTGCGAGTTGTGCGTTTCGAAGGCATAAACCCACTAAGAGCGAAGAAAACACGAGGTAGTGCTGTCCGTCTGAAGGAAATAAGCGTGGGAACCAAAGAATAATCAATTTCCCGGAGGCGTTAAAGGGACACTGTCACGGACGCGCATGCGCCAGCTTTTCGAATCCCAACTTGAAAAGTTCAGCCTGACTTTTTCAAGTTTGAAGTGCTAAATTCAAAATGGCATCCACGAGTGGTGGCAGCCATGGAGGTAAACGAAGAAACTCTGGGCGAAAACAACTCTTCGATTCCCCTAAAAGAGCAAGAAAGGAATGGTCGAAATGCTGGAAATGCATATATATAGAATATATTCGAATCTATAGAATATCTATTGCGCATGTCACTCCATGACAGTGTCCCTTTAAGATGCAAGCAAGCGAAAAAGCAACTCAAGCCAAAGCGCATGGCAATGCCCCTGCAAACCTCCCTGGAACCCCCCAAGTATCCCAGGCAACACTGCTGCATTGGCTTAGTTTTAACTTTGCCTAAATTATATTTAGCCTCATAAAAAATAAAGCAGCTTCTACTGTATTTCCAAAACAATGGAATTACCTGGTAATACACGTATATAACCTTGTCTAGATGTTTTTGACGTTGCAAAAACATTGGTCAACCTCAAGGGTTGGATGACTGTGATCTTTGTGTTGAATTTGCACATTTCTTGTAAAACATGAAAGTAAAAGAACTGAACTAACAAGAACAAAAACCTGATGTCTTGCCGTCTTTTTGTCAGAGATGTATCCTTTGTTTTGCAGGTTGTTAGAAATATGTAAGGTAACTTGATCAATTTTTTAGTCAGATTGATGTCACTTTCGACTTTGCCATCACATTCTTTTTGAGACCCCCCAAAAAAACCAAGCCCCTGTTTTTTAATTACACCCCCAAAAAAGGAAAATCCATTTTTTGACAGTTGATAAAAATATTCCAGTACAATAATTAAAATATTTTGTACCAGTTCAAATTATTTTGTACCAGTTCAAAAACAAATTGTACCAGTATATCACATATATATATATAAAGGGAGGTTTTCGAAAATGCATGGAAAAAGTGCTACGGTACACCCGCAACCTGAAAACCAATAATAATACCAAGTAAACAAAAGGCGTACTGGTGTACACGCAAGTATGTGGACCGTGGTCATTGTACATGTATTTTATAGCTTCTTTATGTATTTTAAGGTTGTAAACGCTTCCTCTGTATTCAAAATGTATTAATATGTACACTTTCCAAATAAAATTGAGTTTTTAAAATAATCCTGGATGTCACTTCTGCAATGAAATTAATTTAAGACAGAGATCCGTAAACACCATTTTTCAAAGGCTACATGAATTATAGTCCACTATTGGACATTCATTGCACTCATTCCATAAATATAATAATATTAATAGTAATAATAATAATAATAATAATAAGAAGAAGAAGAAGAAGAAGAAGAAGAAGAAGAAGAAGAAGAAGAAGAATAAGAATAATAATAATTAAAAACATTACTGTGTTTATTGCATGAAAATTTAAATCCCTCGGAATCAACATTGATATCGCAAAAAAAATTGAATACGATAACAAGATGTAAGATATTAACTTCAAGTATGGAAATAAGACTAAATACTTAATAATACTTAATAATACTTAATATATAATAATAATAATAATAATAATAATAATTTATTATATGGCTTGTGTTTGTAGCCCATATAATGCGCGCTCTGATTGGCTAATTGTGACTGAATTATAGGGCATTATTCTTCTGTAATGCCCATGGGCCGATTACGGGCTTTCAAAAACAAAGCAAAAGGTAATTAAAAAGCCATATAATAAATTAAACTACTTACTAGCTAGCTCGAGCCATACCGGGGAATATTGGCCCTCGGTCGTTTTTGGACGGACCTCGCTGCGCTCGGTCCATACTGCCATGACCTCGGGCCAATATTCCCCAGTAGGGTCCTCGTGCTTGGTTAGAGAGAAGTTAATAATAAAAATATCTTAACAGCCAGGCTGGTGACCAAGTGTGAAAAGTGATTCGCCAGTCAATAAAATCCAGTGGCATTGGCGACCTTAGCAATCACAATGTCGAGCACTGCCACACCAGCCAGTTTGCTCCCTCTGAAAGCAATGGTCTCGTATATAAGCCACACCCTCGATTTTGAGCCCAATTTTCGGGAAAAAAAAGATGCGGCTTATACATAGGTTTTTATGGTAGTAGTAGAAATCTGGATGTAGCAAAAAACTCCTGAAAACCATGCCACTTTATGTTTTACGAAATGACATTGTGTACAAGACCAGCCTTTCTCCACTACCCACATGTACACAATGTGAGCCTGTTTTTATTAAATTGCAGCAAGTTAAGAACATGGATCCAAGTACTTCATCACAAGTCCTTATCCGAGTTCTGGCCAAAAAACCAGGATGGAAAGATACAAACTTTCAGGTAACATGATCTTATATAGTGTGCATTTTTTGTCAGGGGTATTTGACCAGTACTTTTGTTTCATGGAATACAATTCTACAATGTGATTGTTTATGATGTGGTTTTACAATGTAAGTCAGTTTTATCAAGTGTTATCAATTTGCTTCCACAGGTGTTAAAAGCCAAATTTTCTTTATGTCAATATATTGCCAAGACTATGAGGTCATTTTCCAAACGCAGTGCTTTCTATGCTCTTGATGGGCTCGTTGACAAAATTGGCGATATAAAGGTGACTTGTTATTACTTTAGCTATTAATTTTGTTTGCAGGCATTTTTAAAATCTCTTGACTATCATGTTGTCTTCATTCACAAGAGGTATTTAATGCAAAGAGTCTTTGTTGTGAAGTTGTTGGACATACAGTAGGTTTCATTCTGTGATTCAGTTCATTCCAGGCCATAGTCTACACTTTGGCACACTAAATGTTAGTTGTGTTGTTTGATTCAAAGATCTATCCTAGTTTTTTTTTCCAGTTCAACACATGGCATTGTTGAAATGGGAGAAGTCATGGGTTGTTACTCAAATTATGGCTCTCGAACTCCTGAGACAACCAAAACATTTTATCATTTGACATAGTTTCTTCCTGGATTCTGGATCGGTAACCCTTACTTACACTTTTTTTTCCCATATTACATGCTGCAGTTGAAAGAGGCAAGCAAGGAGACTCTAACCACGTTTGCAGAAGTCATATCATTGAACTACATTAGTTTAAAAGTAAGTTATCAATTAAATAAGTAATCTTGATACAGTTTAGGAAAAATTAGAATTGGTTTCTAAACTTTCTTCTGTTCTCTTTTTACAAGGTCTCAAAACATGCTGGATCCCAGAAGAATCCAAAAGTACTTGCAGAATCTCTGAATTGGCTTTCTGACTCCATTAAGGACTTTGGCTTTAAGTAAGTGCGCAATATTATGAGTATTCATTATTCTTTGTCCTTCCTATCGTTTTTTCTTATTAAGGGACTTTAATTAATGACCAGTTTGCTTAGTTGGTTGA
>NC_090877.1:34015642-34038142 GCF_036669935.1 Montipora foliosa | reverse complement strand
TTATACTGGGCAAAGGTAATGATTCTTATTGCCTTTTTCTGCAATACAATTAGTCATGTAAGTATTGCCCTAGATGGTGTCACCAGCATGTGAGATAACTTAATGACAGGCGGCCGCTAAAATCAATGTTGCTTTTGATTTTGCAATTTTAATTGTACACAAAAGTACGATAGAAAAATTGAACGTAATAAAAATCTCCCAAAATATTTTTTGCTGATGGTACATGTAACTTGTTATATTCGTGGCACAAAATTTATGATGTTTTCATCTCGCAAATTTTGTCGCTGATGGCAAATAATTGTTTTATTCTTGATTGACACTTCCCAAAGAGTTCCTTCTGCTCTTCTTTAAAACTATTATATCAATATTTACTTTTGCGTTAATATTTGGTTTGCGTAAAACAGACTAACAAAATCAGTACCTTGCTTATAGTTCGCATTTTTGAGTGTAAACAGAATTTTTGGTCATATGTTCCTTGACACCTCCTAATACCGGTATATTTAACCTATTCACCCATCAAACTGATATTCATCCTTACGAGATGAGATCATCGCAAAGAGGAGATTAATTTCTTAAACGTTTGAGAATAGATATTCAATAAAGATCTTTCATGAGAATTGGCGTTAAAATTTGGAATACCTTATCTTGTGAAGTTGCCATATGTCAAAATCCAACTTCAAAAATAATGTTAATGGTATCCTCATCCAAAGACTACTAAAATATGATGACACATTGATGTTTCGAAAATATTGTTTGGCAAATTTTGACTCCTCAGTTTAGTTTGTCATGTAGTCAGTCATTTATTTACTCAATTTAAATTACGTTTTCACATTTATTTATGTTATACATGTACTGTACAAGTGTTAATCTGTTCTCCACTGCACTAACTGTATTCTAAAACTAATTTATTATTTATGTGAATGTGTAGTTATATATTTGTAACCGTTTTATCTGGAATATATTTGTAAACACTCCTTGCCTCGACTAGCTTTTGCTAACTGTGTGCATTGCATAGCTTTGTGATATTTTATACAAAATGCATAATAAAAACTAAAACTGTTAAATATGTTAACGTCGCTCATCCAGATACTAACCCCGCCAGATAGGGGTTAACTTCAGTGAACTTTTGTCTTGGGAAGCTGTCAGAAGCTCAGGAGTACACGCTTATTAAGCTTGTGATGAAAATTAAAGAAGTTGTAAATGTTCAACATGTCAGCCTTAAAGCCAATGTTTCTCAATTCCCTTTTACTTTCTTCAGTCTTTCTGGCTTTAGTATTTTACTGAACGACATGTCTTCTCAGGGGGTATTTAGCAAAAACATCTGCCATGACACTGTAATGCTTCATGGCACCAAACCATTGTTGTGTACTAGTAGAGCTACATATTACACAAGGACAACTTGAATCTCCTGAAAAACAAAACACAGCTCAGTTGACAGTTGTGGAAAAAAATACTGTCAAGTTACTGCACTAACATATGTACACAATGCGTTCCTATTTTGAAAAATATCCTGTCAATTTCCTCTGCCCCTCCCCCCAGCCAAAAATTCTGTATCCCTACAATTTTTTTACCTTAATATCCCGTATTATTGGAGGCCATCGTCACCAAAAATACAAGAAATTGAAATGGAACAGAGAAAACCCAGGAATGGTTTAGTGATGCTAAATGAAATAAGTGATTTTGAAATGAAACTGTAGAAAAACAAAAGGTTTTAGGGAGGCTCAAATGTGTTTTCAGCTGAGCGCGCACGTAAGCCAAACACACAGTTCGTAAGCTGCTTGCGTCAGCTCATGATTCAAATGGGTCACCAGAAATGAACAAATGATGCTAATTTCTCTCACCTTTATCCTAATTCCTATATACATGGAATATAAATAGACATCCCCTATTCACGAAAACTACGAAAATTCTACACAAACGGTTTGTGCTGGCCTGTAGCTCCACTTGCGTGTGGACTTGAATGAGCAGGTGACCTTGTAACCCCCTCATTTTTCCTGATTTTGCAGCTTTGCTTGTTTATATCTCTGCTTCCGGACAGTGAATTTTTTTTCATTTTTTGCATGTTAGCTTAGATTAATTTAAAACGTTTCTTTCAAATTTAAAAAAAATTTGGGAGGTAAAAAAAAGGTAGAGACATTTCAAAAAAACTGATTTTTCCGAAAAACTGGCCTACAGATTTTGTTGAATTTTAAATATTTTAGAGAGTATTTCTAACATTATCTGGTAACGCTGAATGGGAAAATTGCACCGTCCCGTTTCTCCAAAAAAGACCACATACTGTCATTTTAAGGCTCAAAGAAATGCCTAATATCGTTGCCATGGTAACGTTATTTTGGAGGAAAATATAATGTGAGAAATCTACAATGGGTACGTCATACCCTGGCCAAATTTCGTCTTGATATGATTACCCTAACTGTATCTAAGGACAACTATTTTGAGCCTTAGACCTTAATTGTTTTTTGTGAAGCGGTTTATTCAGAATTGGAATGGTTTAGATTGTTTTGAAATGGTTCAGACGCCGACGTTAAAACAGAACACACTAATTCAAATCGGTTTACTCAACTGAGAATCGATACATTGATTAAGTTTGAAATGATCAAGTCTGACAAAATTAATGATTGTATGCCCTCGTAGCAGAATGGTTTGCTCAAAGAGGGCATGGTTCAGCTAATTGACAAAACCTCACCGGCAAATGGTTTAATCAAGTGTCAAAGGGTTTAAGAGATGGGCAATCGATTCAGTGCAATGTCAAATGGACAAGACAAGACTGAAATGGTTTAGTTAAAGAAGGAACAGTTCAACTAATCGATGGATGACTTAACTCACCGGCAAATGATTTAATCAAGTGTCGAGTGGTTTAATAGCTGGGCAATTGATTCAGTGCAAGGTCAAATGAACAAGTCAAGACTGAAATGATTTAGTTGACAGGGGTTTTGACGTAAAGATCTGTCATCAGCCCGATAAAACTTGGTGCAAACCTGACAGGCTCTTTGTTCTCCAGGGTGAAATTATTTTCTTCCTTCTTTTTAGATGAACTTTCCTTTTTGTTTTTCGAGAGCAGGGCTAAATGTAACTAAGGGCTAAATGTCACTGATTAATGATGTCCACAGCATGGAGATAACCAACATAAGGTCCTATGTCCCAGTTCAGAGTTGTCTTCTTGATAGCTTTACTCTGTTTTTGTATGTGAAATGGAAACTGTATTGAAGTGGGGTTTCGTAAAGAACATAGTGTCCTTCGCAGCCATCTTTTGGGATGTCACGCAACGAACTTTGCATGACATCCTGACCATAGACTACATGACTGACTAAAAAGAAGGGTCCTTAAGGCACTTCCCTTGAAAATGACGTACTATCCAGATTTTTGTCAAACTTGGCACAATTGATATTCATACACAGGACACTAAAAAAAGGCAATAAAAAGATGGTGTCACCATGCTTGTTTTCGTGCTGCATACCCTTTATTCTAAGTACAACAAAAAAAGCAAGGTGACAAGAACACCAACCGGGTTGGTGTTTGTGTGACCTTGTGACACACTGGTCTCTTGGTGATCCACCTTCCCACACGCTTGCGGTGAGAGAACAGCTGTGCTGTTCCCAACCCAGCTTACCACATTTGTTTTGTGAAGCTGCCACTTAAAGGGGTGTCTAAGACACACCCGCCTAATACGTTAGCTTCGCCATGCTGATGAAGCCTAGCAAGGCCGAAACAGCTGTCTATGGCTGCTAATCGACTGGGTGAAATGGTTGTGTGTGTGCGTGATGTGCTGGCCACACTGGGTTGGTGTTTGTGTGACCTTGTGACACACTGGTCTCTTGGTGATCCACCTTCCCACACGCTTGCCGTGGGAGAACAGCTGTGCTGTTCCCAACCCAGCTTACCACATTTGTTGTGTGGAGCTGCCACTTAAAGGGGTGTCTAAGACACACCCGCCTAATATGTTAGCTTCGCCATGCTGATGAGGCCTAGCAAGGCCAAAACAGCTGTCTATGGCTGCTAATTTACTGGGTGAAATGATTGTGTGCGTGCGTGATGTGCTGGCCACACTGGGTTGGTGTTTGTGTCACCTCGCTTTTTTTTGTTGTACTTAGAATAAAGGGCATGCAGCGCGAAAACAAGTATGGTGACACCATCTTTTTATTGCCATTTTTTAGTGTCCTGTGTATGAATAGCAGTTGTGCCAAGTTTGACAAAAATCTGGATAGTATGTCATCTTCAAGGGAAGTACCTTAAGGACCCTTCTTTTTAGTCAGTCATGTAGTCAATGGTCAGGATGTCACGCAAAGCTGGTCGTGTGACATCCCAAAAGATGGCTGGGAAAGAGACTACATCTTTACGAAACCCCACTTTGACACAGTTTCCACTTCCCGTACAAAAACAGAGTAAAGCTATCAAGGAGACAACTCTGAAGTGGAACATAGGACCTTATCATGTTTATCTTCATTCTTTAGACATCATAAATCAGTGACATATAGCCCTTAGTTACATTTAGCTCTGCTCTTGAAAAACAAAAAGAATACATCATCCAAAACGAAGGAAGAAAACAATTTCACCCAGAGAACGAAAAGCCTGTCAGGTTCGTGCCAAGTTTAATTGGGCTGATGATAGATATTTACGTCAGACCCCCCATTGACTAAATTATTTCAGTCTTAACTTGTTCATTTGACCTTGCACTGAATCACTTGCCTGGCTATTAAACTTAGTTAAGCCATTTGCCGGTGAGTTAAGTTGTCCGTCGTTTAATTGAAACGTTCCTTCTTTAACAAAACTGTTTCAGTCTTGTCTTGTCCATTTGACATTACTCTGAATCGATTGCCCATTTCTCAAACCATTTGACACTTGATTAAACCGTTTGCCAGTGAGGTTGTCATTTTTCAATTAGCTGAATCATGCCTTCTTTGAGTAAAGCATTTTGCTTTGTGGCACAAGATCATTTGTTGTCAGGCCTGATCATTTCACATTTCATCGACAGATCGATTCTCAGTTGAATAAACCATTTTCAATTAGTCTGTTCTATTTTAATATCAGTGTCTGAACCATTTCAAAACAATCTAAACCATTTCAGTTTTGAACACTTAAAATCTTTTGTTTTTTGATGGTTTCATTTCAAAACCACACATTTTGTTTGGCAAACCATCACTAAACCATTTCTGTTTTCCCTGTTGCATTTCAATTTCTTCTATTTTTGGCAGTGATGGCCGCCCACACGGTATCCTGATCACTTCTCAAGTGTCTGTTTTCTCAAGAAGTGATCACAAGGTTTTTTGGTTTCCTTTTTGATAGTTTTTTGTTAATAGTAATAATAATAATAATAATAATAATAATGATAATGATAATAATAAACACCTTTATTTTATATAGCGATAATTCGAAGGTTAAAAACTGCTTTACAATGACAATGAATTAAAAACTAGATAATAGAATTATGTACATAAGAATAAAAGTAAATATTTACAAAGAATGTTTTTATAAAATGGGGCATAGTCAAATAAATTTTATAAAACCTAGTATCTGACGACAACATCTTTAACCAAAAAATATAATAAAATAAAATACAATTCATTTCGATTAAAAGTGAAACCAAGAATATTACAAAGATCCTAAAATACTAATAGCGTTTAAGCGGCAATCATCAATGAAATCCCCTTGTGGGATTTTGTGGAAGGGTGTCCTGGAACCTCTTACGCATGTGTGTACCGACCTTAAAATCTCAAAAGAAAGCAATGTTCTAATCCAACTAATTGTAGTGTGATACGGTTCCTCATTCTTTTCTGAGAGCTTCTCGGCTAAGCGCTTGAGAAAGCAGTTGCAGTCGACTCCCATCCCGCCGTTGGTTCCAAAGACTAGGGGAGTAAAAGATCCCATTTCAACGTGATAATGATAATGATAATGATAATAATAATGATAATAATGATAATGATAATGATAATGATAATGATAATAATAATAATAATAATAATAATCACTGAATAATGCACTCGACTTGAAAACGTTCTTTCCAATCTTCAATAATAATAATAATAATAGTAATAGTAATAATAAAAATGAAATAATTTATAAAGCACTTATGCCCATGTGAATTTTAAAGCACTTTACAATTCCTTTATAAAAACTAATTAAAATACCATAAAAAAAAAAAACTTTATAACTATAATAATCTAAGTAAAATAAATATATAAAAAAATGATGTAAATCAATGAATAAATGAATGCTTTAAAATCGTTCTAAAAGTTTAAACTGAGGAGATTGAAGAGAGATAAAATTATCAGCTTGTATTAAAATTGATTAATTGAACGCTTCATTAAAAAATGTTTTCAGATTTCTTTTAAAACTTTCAATAGAGGCATTATTTCGAATAGAGAAAGGGAGGGAGTTCCTGACTCACAAAAGCACGGTCCCCAAAGGTCTTAAATGAAGTAATCGGAACCACAAGAAGTCCTAGGGTGTCACTGCGAAGAGAGTAATGCCCCGGAGTCTTGGCATTAAAAAGCTCTTGAAGATACATTCGCCACATTCCCAGGTTGAGAGCTTTAAATACTTAAAGGGCTATCATGAAATGAATACGATAGATGATTGGCAGCCAGTGTAAGTCCTTAAGAACAGGCATGATGTGCTTGTATCGCGGAATATGGCAAGTCAGACATGCATCAGCATTGAGCACTTTCTGAAGACGAGTGGTTGGGTGCTGAGATATCCTGAATAACAGAGAGTTACAGTAGTCAATGTGCAAGGTCACAAACCTGTGAACCAGTGTCTTGGTACACCTGTAGCTTCTTCCGTAGGACACTTTCTGATCTTGATCTCTGGCGCTCCAACTTGGATGTTGTCAATGTTGACCTTAGCTACAATAGCTGTTGGTGAGACCCAGTAGTCAATACTTCAGGCTTGCTATCGTTCAACATGAGCTTATCGTTCAGCTTATCATTAGCTTATTGTTCAGCTTGAGCGTAGAATCATGATGAACGTTTGTAGTTTCTGAGAACTATTTCCTACTTTTAGCTTTTGTTGAGTTCTGAATCGACGATAGAGGGAGTTTTGGCGATTTTAACCCGGACTGGACTACTGGATTTAAGCTTTTTCTTAATAAGATTTCAAGTTATTGTGGAATGTCTGGAATCCTGAAATCAAGATTATGGAATTGAAAAAGGTTAACTTTGGACTGGACTATGCAACACACAATTATGGGATTTTAGATTTTTGAGAATTGAAGGAAATGGAGTACATAATAATATTAATAATAATAATAATAATAATAATAATAATAATGTTTAATAGACAAACAAATCTCGCAGCCCGTGGGCTGAATTACATTTGTTAAAAGGAAGCATTATACATGCATGTATAGGACTAAAAATCATATACAGTAGGACTATATATACAAAAATGTACTTTTATAAATTGATCAAGACACCTAAGCTAACTGTGCTGAAGAAATTATGAATGAGTCTTTATAACGATTGGGAAGCGTGGTGGCCTCATGGTTAGAGTACTTGACTCCGGATCGAGTGGTCCGGGTTCGGGTCGTGGCTGGGGACATTGTGTTGTGTTCTTGGGCAAGACACTTTACTCTTACTGCGGTGTCTCTTTTCACCCAGGTGTATAAATGGGTACCGGTGAAAATGCTGGGGGTTACCCTGCGATGGACTAGCCCTAGTCGCTTCTTGCTACGGAAACGAGAGATAAGCGCCGGCCTGTGGGCCTTCCATGCTCGTAACAGAGACTTTACCTTATAACGGTTAGTCTTGCAAGACATGTGGTTCAAAGGTGGTAATAAGCCGTGAAGCTTGTGATTGAGTCATTTTCTGTAGATGTAAATAATTTTTGCATAACTTCTCTCTTCTTTTATAAAGAGACTCCAAGTCAGTTTCAATCAAGGCTTCTCAGTATTTGAGATCTCGTAGAATTATATGTAAGGCACGCTTTTGGATATGTTCAATATTGTCACATAAATAAAGTGGAATATTATGATGGAAAACTTGACAAGCACATTCTAAGATTGATCTTATGCAGCAACCATAGAACTGGACTAATGATACAATGTCTACATCTGCATGTTTTAGTTGTTTGATTTAATAGGTATAGTCGTCTTTAAGTCTTGGTAGTTATGTTTTCTATATGAAAATGTGCATTCCATTTGAGATTGTCACTGATAGTCATGCCCAGAATTTTGTTGCATTGTACTACTTGGAAGCTTTGGTCATTGTCAGTTGTGATGTGGTCTTCTCTGAGGGGAGTATTGGTAAAGTTAATTTGGAGCTCTTTACATGTAGATGTGTTTAGTTGGAATTTACTCTCTTCTGACCAATACACAACTTGTGATATGGAGTCTTGAATGGTACTTACTCCTGATTTAAGGATAACCTCGGAGAAGGTTGTGTTATCAGCCTATTTCCCCCTCAAGTGGTTTGGGGGAGGGTGATATGAAGGTCGTTAATCATAGTTAAGAACAACCATGGTCCGATCTTTGTTCCTTGTGGCATTCCAGCAGGGACTTCAAGAAATTGCGAATGAGTGTCAAAGCAGAGTGCAGATGTTGTCTTCTTGTCTTTGCCATGGTAGATTTAAACCGTTTCCAAGGAACAAGTCTTTTTGTCTTCACCATGTCAGATTTAAACAGTTTTCAAGGAACAAGTGTCTTTTTGTCTTCGCTACAGCAGATTTAAACAGTTTGCAGGGAACTAAACCAGGATTGCGGAACTGGACTTCGAATACAAGATGATAAGTTGTTGAACCGTGATTTGTAATAAGTTTTCTGGGTGATTTAGAACTGACCTTGTAATTTTAGGATGAACGGAATTAAGGAAGCAAGTTAAACTGTGGGATTTGAATAAAGTCTCTTTCAACAAAAAAATCCTGTATCCTGATAACACCTAATAGGGCTTCATTGTTTTCATTTGCAAATTTAGTAACATTAATAACATTAGCATTTTTACAACAAACAACTGCAAGTTGTATTACAGATTTATCTTTCTGGTAATCTCTCGCCATTTTCTGTAGTTGAAGTTCACTGTAACTGGGCAATTTGTGTTACCTGATACGCCCTTGTAGGCATCTTGTTGAAGATTCCCTTGTTATTCACAGCATGCATTTTTTTTTCAGGCAGTCCGCACAGCTGCTATATCTTTGTTGGGGACATTGTACATGTATGTTGGGGCCAATTTGAGGATGTTTTTTGAGGAAGAGAAGCCTGCACTGTTACAGCAAATTGATGCTGAATTTGAAAAGGTAGGTTAGTCTTGCTGTTTTGTCTAATGACATTGTTATTCTGTAAGTGGCCTACTGAAAAGATGCAAGTGTCATTCATTAAGGGCCACTTCCTGTAAAATGATTCACGCCTGACTGGCTTTGAAGGGTCAATGCTATAGGTTTAATTAAGTTGTTAGCAACAAATTTCATAATGATGCTAAATGAAATTTATTAAGCAAAGTTAAAAGAGAGGCATTGCTGGCCAGCAGTGTTACATACTAAGGCTATGGGGGGAACACCTTGCATTGTGCAGAAGCTTTACCTGCTCAATGTGATTGCTGCAGATCCTTAGAGTGGTTTTCAATTGAGTGTCAAAAGTAATTAGATAATTACTTTGGTTTATGATTACTAATTCACTCAGTGATTCGTTGAAAGTTCTTCTGCCATTTTTTCAACCAATCGGAAGTGAAACCAAAACCAATGGGTTATTCCACAAAAAATCCACACCCCCCCCCTTCCCCGACGGATGGGGTCGTTTTTTAACCCCCCCTCTCACCTGGATTTCCTGAAGCCCAAGACCCCCCTCCTGTCTGGATTTCCAAGACAAAAGACCCTCCCCTCCTGCCTGGATTTAATTTATTTTTTATAGAAAATACGCACAATCACGTATAGAAGATGTTCTTTTTTAGTTTCTAAAGCTTTGGCTAAATTATATAAAAATTCTGTTGTGTGGAACTAAGAAAAGAAAGGAGCAAAAATGCTAAAACGCGAACGAGTGTTTGTACACTCTTAGCTCATAAAAATCAATTGCCCTTGTTCTGTCTTTGCTCTTTGCGCTTTCTTTGTTCTTTCTTTGTATCATTACACGAAACAACGGTGGCGCGCTGGGTCTGGGTACGAGTAAAAATGTGTCAGGCGTTTCAAACTCTTCGTTGCAATATTGTTGCGACGGCTCTTTCTTTAGTATCTTGTTCGCGTTTTCTGCTATAAAAGGACCTGTGAAGGAACTTAGATTATCATTTATGTCAGGTGAGAAATATGTGAACAAAATATTTCTACTATTTTCAGGGTTTGAGAGCGCTAAACTGTCACCGAACTAAACGTTCGAATCGCGTGAACTATTGGTTCAGATGACCCCTGAAGAAATTTTTTTCAAATTCAACCCCCCCTCTCGCCTGGATTTCCACGGTCCTTGACCCCCCCTCCCACGAGAATTTCCAGAATCCCATCCGTCGGGGGGGGGGGGGGGTGGATTTTTTCTCGAACAACCCAATCGTGGCTCACGCGTGCACATTTTCCCGCGCTTTGTGTCGGCTATGTGTAATTACTTCGAGTTTTGATTGGTTTGCCAGATTGTCTCAGTGCTTTTTGATTGGCCAAAGTAATTACTTTGGTTTTGGTTTTATGACAATCAATTGAAACTCGCTATCTGGTGTTAATTTCTTCCAGATGAAAGGTGAGAAGCCGCCAGCACCAACACTTGGCTTGGCTCCTAAAGGAGCTGATGATGATAATGAAGGGGTAGAGGAAGAAGATGGCAGGGGAGGGGGTGAGGATGGAACACCTGTTATCAATATGGCGGACCTTGTGGATAGGACTGACATAAGGTAACTATTATAAACCCTGTATTAAGGCTTTAATTTGCTCCTTTTTTACTCATTGATAACAAAGTCTCAATAAGGTATACATAGTCAAGGCTGTTGCCTAAGAAAATTTTCTGGGAGCCCTTCGGGCTTCCAACATTAAGTTGCCCAAGTCATTTTTTTCAAGAGCCCAGAATTAATTAATTCCAGCTGGGATCATATTTACAAGAAAGTGAGGATGAATCAAGCAAGGCGCCCGTTGGGGCTACTTGTTCAGAAATTTGGTCGCCCGCGCTCGCAAATAAGGAGACCGGGCGACCGTTAGGCAGCAACCTCGATAGTGAGGGGGCCTCAGGTGCTTACTGGATCACTCGATCAATGGGTTGTCAAATTTTGGGTTTCGTTTGGGTGGTCAAATTGGTGCTTGAAATGGAAGCGTTAAGCGCACTTGTCACAAGTTTGAATTTACCCTTCGCTCTTATTTCATTATTTTTAGGGCTAGTTCTGAATTTTCCATTGAATTATCAAAATGAAAGTCTTAAAAGACATAGTAGAATTTATATCCCGATGCTCTAAGTTTCATAAATGAGGTGTCTCACAGAGACTTTAATATAGAAATCTGTGATTCTGAGGTGCTGCATGTGCAGCAATGTTATTCAAAAACATTGCAGAAGTGAAGTATGATGGTGTGCAAGTGTTGGTAGCCTGCTTTTTTGGTTTCCTTTTCTGTAATCTTCCTTTGTTTCAGTACCCAGATAACACCAGGATTGATAACAGAACTTGGGGACAAAAACTGGAAAGTTAGGGGGGAGGCATTACAGAAGGTAAAAAATGAATATTTGTTAAAGTAAAGTCAATTTTCATCAACTATAGAATTTCTAGTGTAAACCTAATGTTTAACTCAACCTCCGAAGTTCTGTGAGCTTTCAATTTGTGATTGGTGGCTGTTGATGGGGCCCCATCACTTCCCTCTTTTATTGCTGTGCTCTGGGCTGGCAAAATCTTTATATGCTGTATGGATGGCAATTAATAATATTGTTTTGTCTTTTTGCTTATTTTACCAGCTATCTTTTTTTAAAGCAAATTTTGTTGTCGTTCATTCATGCTAAGGGGGTCAGTTGGCCTGTCTCAAGGACAAAAGAATAATAATCATTTATCAGGTTCCATTTATGAATAGCCGTAATTATCAGGTTTAGAGCCACACAGATCAGAAGAATGTGGAAAGAAACCTTTGAAGTCATTGAAGGTCAAACTGTTGACCTTGATCTTATAAAATGGAACTCTAACCAACTAAGCATTGGTAGTACTTTGTGTATTGGTAAGAGAGCTTAATGAGTTTAAATACATGTAATCTAGACATTTTTTTTTACCAGGTTGTAGATATATTGTCGGCAGCAAAGTTCATCACAGCTGAGTTAGGAGAACTTCCACCAGCCCTCAAGGCCAGATTGGGGGACTCAAACAAAAACCTGGTAACTTTATATTGTAGTGATGACATTGCTGATCAATTTATTGTGTTTATGAATAATGCCTCGATGAAAACATTCACGTAGTCTTCCTATAGACCGAATGCATAAATGGAGGTCAAAATTGATACTTTTGTTTATGTGCTAATTAGACTCACTAGCCTCGCTCTCAAGCAACATTTGTTTTGTAGTATGTCCATGCAAACTAGGCACATAAACAACGGCGACGTTTTCAAGTTGGCAGTCATTTTAATCTCGGGCAGCTAAAATAGTGGTTTTGAAGAAACTTTGGCCATTAATGTTCGTTTGCCATCGGTAAGCAGGTCTCCTTTGCTTTCCGGATTCTTAGTAACAATCTATGACACTGCCCCTTTATTTCCAACAAAGTTAGATCATCAAAACTGAAAAACCGTTTGTGTAGTTGTCACATATAGCCCTGCTTAGATTTTTAAGTGTGTGCTCCTGGGACATTACCCCTGGCTATTGTTTTCTCTTGATGCAATTTTTCTGCAGTGCCTTATTGCCTCATTTGTTGTTGTTTTGTTAAGGTGACCATTACTTTGAACATCTGTGCCAGCATTGCTACTGCCATGGGACCAAATGTCAACAGACATCTCAAGATCTTGGGTGCTGGTATATTCAGTACATTAGCAGATGCCAAGGTATTGCAAACCATTAGTTTTTTGTTAAAAGCATTTGATTTAGGTTGTAAAAGGCTCCGATTCTTGCTGCGGTGCTAGTCCTTTGGGGGTCAGTAAGCTATATCTAGGCTTTGAGAGAAAGAAAATAGGTCAACACTCTCAAAATGGCCACTTCACTGGTCTTAGCACCATGGCAAGTACATGTAAGTGCACGATTTGTTTGCAGGATTAAAGATTGTCAGGGGGTGGTGTAAATGACAGACAGAAAATCAAGAATCGGAAATTCTTACGGAAAAGGAACAAACCAAACCAAAAATAGTATAGCTTGCATTCCAACGTTAGGTCATATTTGGGCAAAGGTAAATAATTATCAATTCTTGCTTGCCTACAACCAAAAATAATTATGACAAATTGAAACAAAATCTTCCCTTAACCATAAAAGTTTGCTTGCTACACAACAAAGCTAAAGTGACTGTTATTGGCTTGCCTGATCATGATTTTAACTATGTTCTAATTCCTTTTGTTTCTGTTGTTATTGTAGAATGCTGTGCGTGCAGCTGGAGTTTCTGCCTTAAATTCCTGGCACAAGGAAATTGGATTAACACCGTTTATTGAAGGTGAAGTGATCTTTGGAGCCCTCTGCACAGAGAATCCTAATTTGAGAACAGAAGTAGGTGCTGGAATGGTTAAATGAGACATTTTATTGACCACATTTTAAATCTTAGAAAACTTCAGTAAATTAAAAATAATCAGCCGCTCAAGTCATGGTCATACAAACGTGACGAGCTGTGGGGTCGAGAATGGTTACCAGTGCCTTTGGGTATTATTTTCACGCATGTACATTATGGAAAATGAACAAGAATTGTATTGTCAGACTATTTTCATGGGTAAATTCTTCGACGTAAATAAAAGAAATTTGAAAATGTGGTCCTTGAAAAGTCCTTGAATTTTTGGTTTAAGATAGTGTACGAACCCTGTGTTAACCTTCTCACCCCTGTGTTAACCTTCTTCCCCCTGTGTTAACCTTCTCGCCCCTGTGTTAACCTTCTCGCCCCTAGAATGGCCCCCATTGGCAAGTTAAATCTTATGCCATTCTGGCATTAGACAGAGTAAGATTAATGAGTGTTAAAGTTAACACAACTGTGTAGTTAAGGGAAACGTTGACTGGAATGATCATTCTTATTTCAACTTTCTTCAAATCTAAAGGACAAACAAATGACATTTCAAATATTCCTTGCACTGTGCTCACCCCTCGGGTACATAACAATGATTATATTGAATTTGCAATTGACCACTTTCCATGGTTCTTGACTCTTCACCTTGAAGAGTGGAGTGTAATTGCAAAGACTGGGCTTCTAATCTTTGATGATTTTTTTTGTTGCTTTTTAAGTTGCTTCATTTACTCTTTTGAGTCTTGCCACTCTGATTTCCCAGACAAATCTGTTCTAAGAGTCTTTATCCTGAACATGTCATGGACTACCATTTGAATCGATACAGAAAAGTCTCATCCACATATATAGCCATGCACTCTTTATTTACGGGGGTTGCTATGCATCCCTTCAAATAATCATTTCTCGAGTCCCTTTAACTCTACAGTCACCATAATTTTTTTGCCAAATGTGTTCTATGTAATATGTGTGTCTGGTTCGTCTCGCAACCTTATTTGGTAAATCATGTGACCAAAACAGAAAATGCCGAAAAAGTCAGCGAGTTAACTTTACTTTTCACAACTTTCTAATGCAACGGTACGAGAACAGTGTAACATAAAATCTGTAGTGGGGATTTAAAGAAAAAGTTATTTCTCAAAAAAATATGACATCATAAGGCCCTCAGTTTGATACACATTTCTAAATATCGTTTCCATTTTTGGACAAATATAAATTCCATGCTACAGTGAACGAAAAATGATGGGACAGTTCCCATTCGGTGAAAAAAACCACCTCTTCCTTTCGTTTCCTGAGAGTTTTTACATGTTTTTCACTTAAACGCACAGCAGAGGACCAGGACTAGTTGCGCATGCGCATTCTGATTGAAGTGATGTCAGAGTTACTTCATAATACCATCCATGCATTCTCTTTGTAGGGCTCTTTGAATAAAAAGCCTGCTTAACGACCATTGTCTTTCTGTGGTTTAGTCCCACCCCCCTTAACGGCTGAACGTCTCATCGAGTAGAACGGTGTTTTTGCTCATGCATTTAGAGAGAAATATTGTTGTTCGATACTCAAACTTCAATCGTTATCATTAAGCACTCAGTTTGACGTGTTATTAATATTCACAGGTGTTAGGCTGGCTTGAGGAAAAGCTACCGACAGAGAAAAACCTGCCCAAAGAATTGGTTGCCACAGTTGCACCTCTTTATTCCTGCCTGGAGGATCGTAGTGGTGATGTGCGTAAGAAGGCACAAGCTGTTGTGCCACTGATGATGCAGCATGTGGGATGGGACGCAATGAGTAAACAGGCCAATAAACTCAAGGTCCGTGTCACTTCAAAAATGAAGAAATTTGTTATTCTTCATATGCTAGGCACAAGTTTGTTTTGTTGAGCCACATCCCCGTTTGTTTTTGTTTTGGTTCGTGATCTCCTGACAGTTTGCCAGACTTTTAAAGGTTAGATGCTCTGTGATTTGAGAAGTGTTTGGCAGCAATTTATTGGTAGGAAATTTCTGCAACCATTCACCAGTTGATTGAATTGTTTAGTCTTCAACAACGTTGCTATCATAGAGCAAATTTTCAAATGATTGTCGAAAGTAAGAGCACGATTGCAACTGCTATGTTTGGTGATTGGGTTAAAAAGTATCGTGTCAGTTTATCAACCAATGATAAGGAAACCCAAGCCAATCATGACTTGCACGTGCCATTTTTCCCCTGCTTTGAGTATGTTACATGGAATTGCTTCGAATTTGGATTGGTTCATTGTGACCTTAGCCCTACTGTGATTTGTCAAAGTGATTACTTTGGTATTTGTTTTATCACACTCAATAATTGAAAACAGCTCCAAGTCGGCTATGACCTGATAATTATAATAGTGACAATAATAGTAGTAATAATGATGATGATAACAACGTCAAACGTTTTTTGTAGCTCCCATCCTAAAACTCTAAGACACTTTACAATACAATTGAAAAAAAGTGACTCATCTAAAACATTATACTATAGCATTATAAATTGTAAAACTATGAATAAAAATAGACTTAACTGATTAGAGTGTAATGTGAAGTGCTAGTTTTCAACCCCTTATGAACCATGTGAGCGTTAGCTCTACTAATGGAAATGGGCCCACACAAGGACAGAGAAAAACTCTGACCAGGGTGGTCGTGGGTTCAATTCCCACCCTGGTCAGAGTTTTTCTCTGTCCTTGTGTGGGCCCATTTCCATTAGTAGGGCTAACGCTCACATGGTTCATATGGGGTTGAAAACTAGCACTTTACGTTACACTCTAATCAGTTAAGTTTGTTAATATATAAGTGCTACACGGCCAAAGTTTGCAAAAACGTAATCCGGGCCTTCCTTGTACTTGTATATGAATAAAAGTGACCCCTAAAAAGGTAAGTTTTTATTAGACTACTGTCTAAATGACTGATACTTAAATTACATTAAATATTATCTGGAAGATTATTCCCAAGTTTGGTTGCACTGACTAAAAAGGCACTATAATAATTATTATTGTGATGTAATTTTAACCGAGATTGAAGTACTAGTAACTAGTTCTTAGTTCACGATCTTAGAATCCTTACAGGTGTGAAACATGTTAGCAAATTACTGATACGACTTGGGATTAAGATATTTAAAACTTAAAAAGTTCACATTAAGATTATACTCTGAGACATTTGTAATCCAGTAAAGTTCTTTGAAAAGGTCTCATTTCTCATTTCTTGTTATTCCAATATGTGTTTACTTTTACTTTGTTAGTTGTAGCCCCAATTTTTTTGTTTTCAACATTAGCCTGCTTCCAAATCCAATGTGATGCCCATGTTAGAGAAGGCAAGAGCATCTGTCCCTGAGCCCACAAAAGCCTCAAGCAAATCGTCAGCTACAGCTGCTAAAGCTGTAACCAGTAAGCCTCAGGCAGATACATCCCCATCTTCTGGGGGAACCATGGCATCAACAGCATCGAGCTCATCTACTGCATCTGGTGAAAATGCAAGCAAGAAGACTAAGCCAAGCAGCAAGTCATCGGATTCTAAGGTAGTTAAGGGGGACCGCACCAGTGAAGTTTATGATTGATGCATTATGGTTGTCCCAAGGGAATGTTCAATGCAACCATGACCCTGGTCCCTTTATAAATATCGACATGGTTCGTTGGCCTTAATTTTCAGTGGCTTAAAAAACGGAGCGAAAGGTACTTTTCGCGTCTTCTCTAAAGAAAAGAACGTCCGATCGCAGTTTAGTATTTACATGATAATAACCACTCCTTTTCTCCTCCATCAGTCCTCAAAGAAGGCGTCAGCGGATGTAGAAAACGATGGGCCTCCTTTGTTAAAGTATAACGGGAAAGATGCTCGATTCAAGGATGAAAAAGATCTCAAGGTAGGCAAAATCCGAATCCATGGAATTTGGAAATGTCCCTACTAAAAGAACATTTGATTAAGTGTAGAAAATTCAGGGTTGGAAAAAACACATTTCAACTGAGTAAAAGAAGATTGTAACAAAGCGATGGGGAATGCATGGACTTAGTGTTTTCTATCTTTATGGAGCAATATTGTAGCTGGCAATTTTTTCAAGACTACGTATCAACAACCCTGAAAATTTTAAAATGAGGAAATCTTCTTTCCGTACAATCTTCCAAGTCATGTGTTTTATTCTAGCCTGCGTAGATGGCTGTATATTTGGCGCGAGAGGCATCCCCATTCTCCGCGCAGCTTCACCGCTCGTTAATTTGCCTCTCGCGTCAACAATACCGCTAAGCTACACAGGCTAGTTTTATTCGGGTCTTGCGAAGATTTCTCCATAGTTTCTTTTCTTTTTTTTTTTTTTTTTTCAGGTCTTGAAATGGAACTTTACTGCTCCCAGAAATGAATTTGTCGAGCAGCTAAAGGAACAGATGAGACCGTGCTTTGGGAAAACACTACACACGAACTTGTTTCATGCTGATTTTAAATTTCATCTGAAAGGGATAGAAATTCTTCAACAGGTACTTTAAGTAAAGTGTAAAACCACCATTTTTGACTACTCTAAAGTGACTATTCGAGGCGAGTGTGTTCCAGAATAAACACTCAGTCATCTGATGAGTAGTACACTCCCTATAACTGTAGTACTAGAAGATGTGGAATTAGTAACCTGCGTGTCTGACGGGATTGTTGGCTCGGAAGGAACGAGCGGCGAATAAGCAGGGATGCTGTTAAATCCCGCCTGCCTGAAAACTTAGATCTTGAAATACCAATTAAGAACAGCCAACAGTGTTAATTTGGGCTCAAAAATGAATAGCAGCATGCACGGCAGATGAGCAAACACAGCTGTTAATTTGGAAAGCACAGAAAGTGGAGATACGCCAAAGAAAATGAATAATGAATAGCAGCATGCACGGCAGATGAGCAAACACAGCTGTTAATTTGGAAAGCACAGAAAGTGGAGATACGCCAAAGAAGAAAGTGAAATGAGTAAGACCGCCAAGTAAATCCGCGAACGACTGCTATAGATTATGTGAATGTAATCTGGAATTGCAATTCGGAGATTATTACGAGAAACATCCTTTATCAACCGAAACCTTTTTTGAATCAAGGGAGGGAATTAATAGACTACCGAGCGACGTTGCGAACGAGGAAATTAACATACCTCAAGTCAAGACCCTCTCGCGGAAAACAGCCCTGAACTTTGACGATTTGGTATCTAAACTAACCACTCAATTCTGGATTCGCTCTGACGAAGGGCTAACGCTCGAAACGTCAGCTTTTAGAATCCCTGTACGGTGGCCAATTTGCATTATGAACTCCGTTGATAAAATCAAATTTTTGTGTACTACTTCCCCACCGACGCAGCACCACAATTTATCGAGAAACTACCCCCTTCACTCAACAACATTTCGTGATCGTTTAATCCAATAGCCCATTTCCGAGTTGCTGCATGTCTCAGTTTTAAAGCGAGTCCTGGCGCACAACCATTCAAATGGAAATGAGTTGCGTATTCTTATGCAAATCAAACTCATTTTCCTTTCAATAGTTGAGCATCGAGACTCACTTCGAAACCAAGACAATTAGCAACTCAGAAATGGCCCAATAGTTGCCTTGTTGATGTGTTGAAACTAAATCAATGATTCTGATTTTGGAAAACTGTTGCCAACACCCGAATGTGTGAAGTTAGCTCGGAGGCCCTTTCCCTCCAGGCTGATTCTGTATTAATTAAAGGTCTCGAGGCATATCCAACCACCCTTTACTTCAGATATTTTTTTTACTGAAATTTGGTGTCCATTATGGATATCGTCCCTCAAAGGTGCCTGTAATGTTTCAGATTCACCAGAGTAAATTGAAGGCGAAAGATTTCTTTGCACTGTCAACTGCAGTATCTGCTAAACGATCATAGTGCACGTTCTTGCTGACAAAATTTATTCTTTCGCCAAAGTGAAGATCGTGTAAATCATGCTTTCACCAAAAACAGTGGTTAGAATAACCCTTTGGCTGAAAGCAACTCCTTCGCATTAGTCTCGTTCTTTCTTGAGCGAAATGTACCGTTCTTTTTCGTTGTTGAGATAACCAATAGCTTTTGGTGTACCTTCAGTTCTTCGGTTACAATCTCGACCCCAGAGCTCTTCTCTTGACTGAGGGAGAGAAGAGCTCTGGGGAAAGTGTCTTCTCGTTGGTTTTCGTGAAGGACAATCAAAAGCGTCTCTAATTGGTTCATTCATTTTAGCACGAGGAGTGAGCAGGCGTCGTAAGGTTCAAAGAGCCAAATGTTTGCATATAAGAACCCTACGGCGCATGTTCTCCTCCACAGAGTTTCCCAGAGCCTTGTCGCGGCAATCTCGACCCCAGAGCTCTTCTCTTGATCAAGGGCTCTGGTGACGAGAATGAGCCTTGTGTCGATCCGAGGCTCTGGTGACGAGACTGCTTCGATTGGCGACATACGTTGTTGATTTCTTGTTCCTTTTCCTAAAGGGACGAAGGCCTCAAGTAATTTTAGATTGACGTGTTCTTGTAATCAGCCAATCAGAAAATTTCGTCCACTCAGTGACCAAACTGTATTCAATTTCATAGCGCCTCTCCCCATTCTCCACGCGGCTTCGCTGCTTGTTATTGCCTCTTGCCTCCCGCCACTACGCTGGCTATGGAAGTAAATACAAATACATAAATACAACTAGGTGATCTGGTGACGTAACTCGGCGGACTGGGCAGAAACATTTTAACGCCGAATCCAACAACCGCGCGCGGCCTTATTTTCGAATTCAACTTGGTAGAAGTGAGGTTAGATCTCGTCGGGTTTACTTAAATGTTCATTCAGTAACAGGAAATGTGGTAGACACGGAATTATCTGTTGAGTTTTGGCGATGGAAATACTGCAGGGAGTTTGGAAACAACACCTAAGTCCTCCAAATTACGTCACCAGATCACCTGGGAGTAGTAGAGAACACACTGAATTACTTGCCAAAATATGAAGAAACCGAATAATCTACCACCTGGGATAATAAGGATATCAAACTGCTTTGGTGGCGTGTTCGTTTCCAAGTAGAAAGAACTGTTTAAGCAAGTTCAATTTCCGCCAAGGTCAAACAGTTTTTCCGTGTCACGCAATGCAGTGAGGAGTATTGTTGCGTGACGACTTAATTGACAGCTGGAAGCTTTGTCTTGTATTTTCAGTGTGTGAACCCTCCCTCCGATGCACCCTACCAGACCGAAGTTGTGCAGTCATTAGATCTCATTCTCAAGTGGGTGACATTACGATTCTTTGACACGAACACAACTGTGCTGATCAAATGCTTGGAACTGATGGATGCCACATTTATCATGTTAGCACAGGCCGATTATCAGATGCTGGAGTTTGAAGCTTCAAGTTTTATCCCTTACCTCGTTCAAAAGGTAAAAAATTATTGTCATGGTTATGTAGCTTCCGATGATTAAACATTGCACCTCAATTTTCTTCTCAATTTATTTACTGTAAATTTTCTATTAAGCTCCGCCCCCCCTCTCAAGTAATCCCCCTCTCCTATAAGCACTCCCTTTTCAGAGGAAGGAAGTTATTAAGGCCCCCCCTTCCTTCCGTCCTTCCTTTTATGGCCCAAAGAGCTATTCGTATTTAATTTTTGGCCACTTTCAGAGGACAACGTCTCCAAACTTTAAAAACTGGCCAATGTTTTCAAGTTTCAATCCATTTCCATCCCATCCATCCTTGGCTGCAAACAACAAAGATTAGCTTCAGTGCACTTCAATGGCCATTGGCAATAAAACTACATCATTGTGTTTTATTGTTTTGAATTTTGACTAAAATAGCGTGACACTGCCCCTTTAAAGGGACATTTCGAGTTGGATGTCCAAATTTTGGCGTACATCGAATTAGGTGCCTTTCTGGACATAAGTGGGAAAATTTCAGTGTGGGAATAAAAAAAGGATCCCAAACCCAGACTTTAACCTGGGGTATTAACGCTTGTCCCTCTCTTGTCGCTCGCCTTTTTGATCAGCTGCTCAGTCATGGTCAAGGAAAAAAGCTGAGGGAGCAGTTTTCTCCCGCACTCTAGGAATACTGTTTCAAAGTAACGAAAGTCATAGCAACATTTGTTTCTGTCTGGGGGCCGGGTGGGGCACTGCCAAGGCCCGTGGACATCTCCTTCACCCTGAGCATTTGTTTAGTTAATCGAATAATGTTATTTTGAAGGTTGGCGATCCAAAGGATGTGGTGAGGAAAATGATTCGAAATTTGTTTAAACTGCTGACAAAGATATACCCTGCGAGCAAACTTTTTAATTATGTCATGGAAGGAATCACTTCCAAGAACTCCAAGACAAGAATGGGTAGGTGCCAACAGTATTGATTGCCATATTTCAAGGTTTCAAGGTTTTTATTTGCCATGATTACATATAATGTATCCAATTTAATAAACAAAATACAAAAAATTGTAAAAAAGGCGAGGAAGCCCATAAAGAAACTATAAGAGCTTATGGAGCTATGGGCTTCCTCAAATTAGACTAAGAAATTAAGTTTAAGATAGCACTGGGACGTAATACAATATATTATTTAAAAGACGAAAGAGTGCACACACACACATTTATCCACAAAAATACAAAAGCGTAAATACTTCAAAGAATTTGATGCTACTAACGATAAAGAAGAAATCTTTTAAGGTTTTTGCAAAACTGAGCGGTAGATCCAGATGACTTAATTTGACTGTCAAGAGAATTGAAAAATTTAGGGCCTTGGAAGCGGATTGAAAATTTTCGTATATTAGTTCGAACTAATGGAATATAAAAATTGGAATTAGATGAGTTTCTAGTGTTATATCAAGTGAAGTTTATTCTTTCTGAAACCTAACCCCGAGATGCGACGTTTTTTGGTGTAGAAATGATCAACACTGTAAAGAAAGTAACTCAAGTTGGGCAGTTGCGAAGATTCCCTGATTAAAAAAAGATGGACTCGAAAGCAATTAGTGGTATCTAAGCTATGACTTTCGGGTTAGGTCGAGGTTGGCTCGATGTTATAAGGTG
>NC_090877.1:33988142-33998142 GCF_036669935.1 Montipora foliosa | reverse complement strand
AAATAACTTAAAACCACAGGAACTATCGCAATCCTCCCATGTAGTTTTACTTACGAGAGAGACGCCAATATAACGCGGTAATATCGGCTCACCTGCCCGTCCTAAATTTGGGTTGCTCACGTGAACTCTTGGCATCGCCCTAAATTCAGCTCACATTCGATTCTGATTATTGAAATATTATTTCACAATGTTTTGGACCTTGATTGTTGAGAATTGAAATGTTTATGTGGTACAAAGTGATATTTTTAGAGTTTTATATTGGTGTATGTAATGAATGGATCTCACGTTACAAAACATTTTTCGCTTCTCCGCCCAATACAAGAATACATTTTCTATCAACTAGCCGCCAGTGTAATACGGCTTTGACGTCTCAAAATCGCAATCAGTTTATAATATTGGTTACAATTAAATTTGTTGAAAGACAGCGTTTGTATCCGAAATAAATGTATTTCACAATCGCCTTCTTTTGTGTTAAAATTTCCGCCATAGCGCTGCTTGTGTTTTAAATAATTGTGACGTTAAGGTTGTGCCTACCATTGTTATTGCGCATACGTTCTGCGTATCACGAGATACTCGGATATCCTATCGGTAGTGCTTGCTAATGCAAGGATATTTTTTCGCGGTTTAAAGTTATGCTGGAAAAGCAGAACTTAGCAAGGGCTCTTGGTTTCCAAAAAGAATATTGGGGGTAACCATGCATTTTTCAGAGATAATTTTAAAGCTATAATTTGGAAAGGAACGCCATACGTTGCTTTGTATTTTAAAGCTTTTTGCTAATATTATTGATTAATTATCTTTGAAAAATGCGTGGTTACCCCCAATTTTCTTTTTGGATTTTAATAACACTTGTTGAGATCTGCTTTTCCCGCATATTCATAAAACCGCGCAAGAATACCTTTGAATTAGTAGGCACCGTCGTTAATTATAAAGAGTAGAGGCTCTTTGGGTCAAGTCAATAGGGAAACCGTAACACGTTACGGTTATTCGAGATATCGGCGTGCGGAAATTAAGTTATTCTAGAAGTAATTTTTTTCTCAGTGGTGCGAACACATTTCGTCTGTGTAGTCTTTCTTGCCTTTCATCAGAGAAACGAAATCTACGAACGATAGTTGCTGAGTTCAAAAGAGAGTAATTAGGACATAGCCGGTCGGAATCTTCCTGCTTTCCTCATTCCGCCACTGTAGACGATGGCTGGAGGGTTATCTGAATTTTAAATAAGCACGGAACATTATAGCAATGGAAGGGAGATCTTCACTTCACTTTATTTACAAGTAAATATTTGTATGAGTAAGACCATGATAGCCCACAATTAGCATCGCTATTCATGATTCCAGGCGGGCCACTCAGTTAAGCCGGTGTTAAAACTTGTGCAACGGCACCACTAAACAAGTTTCAGCTCGCCTGCCCATGCGTAGCTGGCGGTATTGTTGTATTGTTGTTAATTTATCTCTCGCGCCAACAATAGGAAATTTAAGAAATGGCGACGGCTACGACTACGCGGGGTAATCTTTTCAAATACAAATACTTTTAAATATATTTCCCCGCATTAGCCTTCATTTCAAGCTAGTTCAAGTCCAATACTGAAAATACGAATATGATCAACTGACAAGAATTAAATAAAGAAACGCTTCCCACATAAGAGGAGAAAAAGGTTTTTAAAATGGTTTTCGATATTTTAGGTGACTTGTTGAAGAAAAGTCATGTACTTTGAAAGATCATTGTAGCGCATATCGACGGTCATCTCCTCTTGTTTCAGTTTTTGAATGCAGCGTCTCTGCAGCTGAATATGATCCTGACCACTCACATTCCAAACGTGGAATCCAGTCAGCAACCTGAAGCCACAGTCCTGCGGCTGATTAGTTGTCTGACTGACACGATGTTAGCGGTATTCTCCAGCGCTCCTCTGGCGCGCTCTCTCTCCCGCAGTTCACTCAAGCAGCTTATGCAAGTCTTGATCACAGTGTTATCAGACGATCGTTTGGCCGCTTTAGAAGATGGACCACAGATTCTGAGAGCCATCAATATACTCATGGTCAAAGTGATTGAGATGTCGGATCAAACCTTCGTATTGGGGTGAGTTTTGTCTTCCTAGTTCGCGGACCAGTGGTTAGGGCGCTTGTCTTAAGATTTCAAGAACCATTCTGACCACTCGTTGAAGTTGATCCTGGTAGTCCCCGGTTCAACTTCTCGGCTACACTTGTAAAACTGCCAACTGGTTTGATCCCGGCCCGTTGAGATTCTTAATAGTATTGTTGTTTTATTGTGTTTCATTGGCCCTGAGTTTCATTGGCCAGTGGTCAATTAAGTATTTATTGCCCCCGTTGGGATTTTGCCTAGAGGTAACATCCCAAGGAGTCATCGTTGAAGCTTGCGCGTATGTAGAGTTACAGTGATTGCCCCTCCTCGAGGAGGCATCATTGCCCTTGCAGGGTTTTGGACTCTGGGCCAAAACTCGAGGAGGCAACCTAGAAGCCCTGCGTAAAAAAAGGAAAAACATGTAAACTAATATGTAAGTTGGTGGATATTGTATAGAGGAAAGCAATCTCGATTTGTTCAACCGAGCGCGCAAGGTGGAATCGGTATTGCTCAACAGAGTGCGCAAGCTGGTGCCCCCAGACTCCTTTAAGTGGCTCGCAACTCCGGCCTTCGCAGGGTGTCTTGCGGCGCCAAAAAAAGTCACGTCCGGTGCTTCGAAGCCTGCGAACAGGCTCTCTCTCTGCGGTGGGAGAGAACCCCAGTCCCTCGGAGAGCCTGCTTGCAGGTTAGGTGCTTTCAGAAATATGTGCACTCCTTGTCTAAACTGTCCAAAACCCTGCGGATTTGTTCTCTCCATGCTTCAACATCAACTGGTCCGTTTGTAAACTGACACCTCTACCCGGGCTCTGTCACATTGAATATTCTGCGTACTACTATACTTAAGAGCGGGGACAGCTGTAGTGTTAACTATTACTAGTATAGTATTACATATTTGGTATACCATTTGCCAGAACTAGGCGCGCACGCAATTAATGGGTAATGATTACGTTTTCACACCAAATGCCTTCAAGTAAGTCTTGGGTACTGATGACCTTGAGCAGAAAACGGCCGAGAGCGTGGTATATGGGAACGTAACGTCACAATCATGGATGTATCGGTAATCGGACATTTTCATTTACGGGGTTCAACGTTATTGTTGAGAATATCTTGCCAACTGTCACGGATTGTCACACGTTACATGCCGCGCAATCTAGCGTTACTCAAGACTAAAATACTTCATTCCTGGCAGTATGTTACATTTTTAAAAAACGGTGGCCACATTGCGGTAAAAATTGACGTTGCGTTTCCTTTAGTTTCTGTTTCGACTGGTAGTATCCTGTCCGCCAAGATCAAACCGTCTACTCGCAAGTCCCTTTTCATATTCGGTACTGATTTGTTCTCTCCGCTTCAACATCAATTGCTCCGATTGCAAACGGCAACTCCTCCACCTGGGCCCTGGACACATTGAATTCTGTGTACAACTATGCTTAAAAGGAACCTCCACTTCACCAAAAAAATAACTTTATATCACAGAAAATAACCGTTACAGTCAAGTCAAGTCAAGTTAAAGGACGGTGCCTACTAATTCAAAGGTATTTTTGCCCCGATTTATGATTATGCAGGAAGGGTAGATCTTCCCAAGTGTTATTGAAATCCAAAAAGAAAATTGGGGGTAACCACGCATTCTTCAAAGATAATTCATGAACAATATTTGTATAAAGCTCTATTATACAAAGCAATGTATGGCGTTCTTTCTCAAATTGAAGCTCGATTATCTCTAAAAAATGCATGGCTACCCCCAATTTTCTTTTTGGATACCGAGAGTACTTACTAAGATCTACTTTCTCTGCATAGTTTTAAACCGCGCAAAAATATCCTTACATTAGTAAGCATCGCCAATAGGAAATCCGAGTATCTGGAGATGCGCAGAACGTATGCGCAATAACAATAGTAGGCACCGTCCTTAAGAATCGCCTATTTTTGTTTTGAAATTTCGCGGGCGCCGCCATCTTGAATAATTGTGACGTGTTACGGTTGCCCTATTGTTATCAGACAGAAGCTCTCTATGTTGGAACAATAGGGCAACCGTAACACATCACAATCATTATTCAAGATGGCTGTATGGTGTGGAGAGTTTGCTATAATTACGATCACGCTGACCATCCGAATCGACGGAATCGCAGTGAACAATTCAATCAAGTTACTCGCTACCAGGCTTCGTTATGCGAGTCTACCCCGCGCTTGGTCGTTTATGGGGGGACTTGTGTTTCCAAGGTTCCAAAGGTTCTGCTTGATTTTCATCTCCTTCATGCTTTGATTTTAACGTTGTGAAGCTGTTCTTTTTAACCTTAGCTTTGTTTTACATTCAGATCCCTGATCAAACTTCTGCAAGACTGCCTGAAGCTCCTTCAAGAAAGCGCCGGCACTGCACTCAGCTCACCGAAGTTCCTTGATCTTGTGATGAAGGTTGATATTATGTCTTAATTAACTAGTTTACCTAGATTGTAGAAATGCTGCCGAGCGGAAGGGAGATGTTAAATTATGCGAGCGGTAATTTAACGACAGTTCCATCGTGGATTTGAAAAGAGATTGTGATAGGTCTTGAGTAGGAACGGTACAAAACGTGGACCCCCTAAATGAATCCCCATCTGGACTTCCTACTGAAACCTTTTCAAGTGAAGAAAACAAGAGGCAGAGGCAGAGGAGGAGAAAAGGAGGCTGTGCCTGAATCGCGTCAACTCTTTGAAGCCACCGTAGCCCGAACGTCTGGAGTAAACAATCTTGTTTTCTCTCGTTAAACTGGTTTTTCCAGTGCGAGCATTCGTTTGGTGATAAAACCGATGGTTATTATTAAGCCCGCTGTACCGTGAAAAAGCAAGATGGCGGCGAGATCTGGCATATAAGGCTTGGGTTCGAGACTGTATCGTGGCAACATGCAGCACATAGTCTATAAAGATCTTACTCGAGAACGCCAAAATCGAGCAGCTATGCAGCTCAATCGCACTTTCATGTGTTCGAATCCCGTTTAACCCTGTCTATATGGGAAAACCTAGACCTCGGTCAGTAGCTATTTCAGCTAATCAAATTCGTGAATTTGGTAGTTCCCAGTCCTTGTGAGAAAGAGCCATATAATGATGTGTTATATCAAATGTAGTTCTTTGAAAGACGAGAAGGAGCTGGGGAGAGGTGAGGGTGACAGGCATGGGATACTCGAGTGATTCGTGTAAAAGGGAAGCCAGAATTTTTTGCATACTTATTTTATCATTTCTGTGGCAGTGTCTATGGAAGGTTGTTCGCAATCTACCTAAATCCATCTCTGAGGTGAAAGTTGATCAGATTCTTCTCGACATACACACGTTTCTGCTGACCCACCCGCATCAGATGTGGAAAAACCGAGCAGACGACACGCCCCTCAGGACGATTAAAACCGTGCTGTACACGTTAGGAAAACTCAAGAAACAAGAGGTCAGTGCAAACTGAAAAAAAAAATTCCATAACCCTTTGTTTTTTAAACAAACAGATGTGATTTTACAACTTTCTTTCCTGTGCTTAGATTTTAGAGTGCCTTGGATTAATCGACGATCCAGAGAGTAGCGAGGTGGTGGCGTATCTCAAAAAAATCCTGAAGACTGGAAACCGCCGAGGGAATGAAATAAATGGCAGTGATGGAACCACTCCTCGCAAGTCGACTGGTTCGATACCAGACCTTTTGTTGGGGGTTGATGTAAGTAAATTTAATGAGCGAGTTTGGGCCGAAGTAACTCCAATAATGCCATATAAAATTGTCTCTTTTTGTTTCCTCGAAACAGAGCACAAAAAAAGAGAGGATAAACGACAAGCTTGCGGAAATATTTGCTAAGATTGGCTCTAAAGAAAACACTAGGGAGGTGAGTTGGTCTAGGATCTCTTATAGAGTAGACACCAGGTTTCTAGAAGAGACACTTGCTTAAATTGTCCAGATAAGTGCTTCTTTCGTCTATAAGCCGCACTTCATTTATACGTTAATTTCATTCGTCGAATCTTCCACGCGAACAAGCAAATTGACCTGCTCCCAATTGGTTGGCTTCATTGCTCAGTTGGTAGAGCACTGCACCTGCGTTGCACCTGCATTGCACCAGCATTGCACCAGCATTGCACCAGCATTGCACCGACATCGCAGAGGGCATGAGTTCGAATCTCTTTGAAGCCACCTGAATCTTCAACTCATCCTCTACCTCTGAAATGACTATTATCGACAATTCCTAAGTTTCTCTAAATTGACTATTATCGTCAATTTAGGACGCTTAGCACTTGATAAGGATTATGGGAAATGAATATCTATTTTTAAAATCCGAACCCCAATGCCTAAACTCGCTGGACTCGAACCTGGGAATGTTCGATTAATGACCTTTTCACTTAACCACTAGACTACCGCATCACTATCTGAGAGGACAATTTTTTAAAAAATATTAATATATTTTTTCTTGCTGGGAGCCTGTTCGCAGGCTAGGTGTCCGTAAGAGACAATTGCTTCAATTGTCTAGATAAGTGCGAGGAGCACTTTTGTCTTTCCAAATATCTTCTTCCGGAAAAAAAATAGTGGTAGAATGGTGTTTTTGCGTTGGCAGACATGTGTCGTGTACCAAGCACGGGAAACGGATGACCCAACTTCAGTTTTTTAACGCGGGGAAAAAAAATACCCTGTACACTCAGAGCATGTAAACAAGTAACTTCGTGAGAGAGACGCTCTTAATCGTATTTGTATCTTCCCCTTTAGGGGCTAGCTGAATTGTATGATTTTAAGCAGAAGTACCCTGATGCAGACATCGATCCATTTCTCAAGCGAACGTCGGAGTTTTTTCAAAGCTACATCGAGAGGGGCCTGAAAAACATTGACATGGAAAGAAAAGGAAAGAAAATAACAGGTAAAAAGGCGAGAGGTTGCTTTTAAGAAGAAAACAACTGCAGTGCTCAGCATTGCTCTGGTTATGAGAGTAACGTCTTTCGTTAACGTTTTGCGTTTCAGAGACTGCTCCAAAATCTGCTGTATCGACAACATCAGTTGATAGTACAGGTAAGACAAAATTTACAGCTACGGCGTTTAGTGAAGGTTAAGAGAGCTTTCTCTATTTGCAACCAGTTGCTCTTACGGCTTGCTAAACACGCAGAACGGAAGACTGGCGCCTGTCATTCACACTGATAACAATAGAGGAGATAAGAAGTGGAAGAGGGAGAGAAAAACCGTGAACGCTCACTTTTTTCGCCAGAAAGCTTCATTCACACTGCGCTCGTTGTAAACTCTACTAAATTGCATTTCACTGCATTGGATGAAAGGAAATTTTATAAAATCCCACTCTTTACACTCAAGTATTATTTTTCTGCTTATGCACTTGTTTCGAGAAGAAACAGGAAGAAATTAAAAGAAAACGAAGCCGTTTTTGTGGGTCACGCAACGCTTAAAAATATTGTTACAGGTACATAGCTGAATGTTTTCCCCCAGCAGCGCGCGCTCTCATTGATTACTTCGAGGTCACATGACTTCTAACAATAAAACTCTTTCCCGCCAAAAGTTTCTGAGCGGGCAACAGTGCAAAATCTATGACGTCAGAGGGTAACAGTGCACTGTTACCCGCGAATGTTAACCGATGACCGCCGTTGCTGTTGCCGTTGCACGATTTTCCTTTTTGTGCTATATAACAAATCACTTAATGACTGGTCTCTCGGGAAACACTTCATTTTGTTTCCCTCGAATCTCAATGTTTCCCTCGGCTGCGCCTCGGAGAAACATTGAGATTCTCGGGAAACAAAATGAGCTATTTCCCTCGGGACCAGTAATTAAGTGTTTATGATGTTGCCAGACGAGGCAACAACCTCGTTCCCAGGAAGAGAAGAGAGACCCTGGGAACGAGGTTGACGAAGCAAAAGACAAACGAGTAAGATGCGCGCAGAAACCTGGAAACAGTTACCCTGCAAATTGACTTAAGGCCGAAAAATAAATGAGGGTGTTGTAACGAGAGAAGCTTTTTTAAAACCATTCTTTTTGTGGTTAACAGATGATGCAGTGTCATACAGGGATAGATTAAAAGTGCTAAGAATGAAAGCTGGACTTGACAACAGTGCCAACGCCGATTCAAAGGTTTGGGCTATTCTCAATTATCCGACATTTGGTATGTCTTTGAGATGCAGCATTTGCCATTAGAGATCTGTTTTGGGATGGGGACGTTGTCCATTTTTTGAAACAGGCGCAATTTCAAACAAAGCTTGCCTTGCACTCCGATCCTATTGTTTTGATGAGGAGTGAATTGGAGTAACTAGTCTCTTTCCCTCGGGGCTTTTCTGTACTAATTTACAATGCTTTTTGTGTGGGACTTTGACCAGACTGCTTGTTACGCAGTTTACAATTTATTTGGGAAGTGAAAGATGCCACAGACCAGATAAGGTCAGACCACAACACCGGGGACAACGTCTCCTACTCTTTTCGAGTATTCTAATTGAGCGGGTTCTTCAACGTCCCATACTATTTGGTTTCCAACAAGGGCTAGCTACGAGACGGGACCTCCGGTTTACATTCCTTATCCGAGAAGACTTGAAAGTCTAACAATTTGCGGGTGGAATTACAAAGGCAGCGCTTTCTCTTCAGTTATTTTAAGACCCTGAGAGTCCGGCCCGACCTTCCGCGTGACAGCCCAATCAGCACAACCAAGTGACACCGGTGCGCGGTCCACAAATTCTCCTTTGCCCTGAATGCACAAAAACATGTTGTCCTGCTGGAAAGAACAAAATTCGAAGTAATTAACTGGGGATTTTTTAAAATCATTTTTGTAGAGTACAGAATCGGGAGCTCAGGTCGTCGCTGGACATGGAGTCGAGCTGCCAACAACCGAGCGAACTCTCTCTGCGGAAGACAAAGTACTATCTTATACCAGTATTGTAAGTATTGCAATGTTTGGCGGGATTCATCGTTTCGTTGGTATGACTTTTGTGCTCAGCCTTCTCCAGAAGCTGGCGGGATTTAATGTGCTCGCGAGAGTTTATTTCAAGCGGCCGGGAGGAAGTTGACTAGAAATCCATTGCGTTTTTCGCTGCTCGCATAACTCCCGCTGTTACAACGTCGCCGTGGATTCTCTTGTCTTATCCGCACTGGTAGCGAAGCCAGAGAAAGCACTGCGAGCAAGTGATCCTCTCCCAAAGCGAGAAAGAGAGTAGAATCCGCTGCTTGTTGAGTATTCCGTTTTATTTGAAAGTAGATCATTGGATAATGCAATTCTAGATAGCCATCATGGTATATGAGCTATAATACCATGCAAATATCAGTAACCGCACGCATTAGTTTTCTTGTTTTTACAAAATAAAGTAGGGGAGATTTAGCCGTAATTTGTGGGGTTTCTTAGTAAAACAATTATTTGACTCGCGCTTGTTGGATATGAGGTGATTATAGCCAACTCAGCGGCACGCGCCTCGTTGGCTATCCATCATCTCATATCCAACGCGCGGTTGTGGAATAATTGTCAGATTTACGCAGTCTATTTGCGCGAAAAGCTAAAGTTGGAATGGTTCAATATCGCCTTTCTTTCCATCTTATCAGCCTGCGGTCGTGTTACAGTCAGTGGATTCCACAGATTCCATTTCGGCTGATCCAGATAGCATTTTGGACATTAAGAAAAGACTTGAGCGGATAAAGAACAGTTCGAGAAAGTAAACGAACAAAAGGAACTCACGCCAAGAACATGAGAAACACCTCGGGGCAAATATATCACAAGTTCTATGCATAAAACAGTTGCGTCGAAAAGATTTGGAATGGGTGCTTCGTTCAAGTCGTCACAAGTGCGCATGCGGCAGCTCATTTAAACCTTTTGCAGAATTGTGATTCGTCTAGGAAAATGGACGAAGCATTGTACAAAGAAATCTTGTACTCGTGTCGTTCGTCGTATTGCAGTTACTTACAGCACACGTGGTTCTTAGTCAATGCTTTTGATGACTAGAAAATGTGAATTGTACATACAAG
>NC_090877.1:33970642-33983142 GCF_036669935.1 Montipora foliosa | reverse complement strand
ATGCGCGTGGACGGAAGTCTTCGAAGACGCACTTAACTGGAAAGTTCGTCCAGAAGTATTATGCGTCTTGTGCCCGTCTTAATACTTGACGAATTTAACAGACGCAGAAAAAATGTTGCCGAAGTTCGTCCCAGACGAATTATGCGTCTCTGGTATAAAAACGGCCAATGTCATGGTACCAAAAGGCCATTTCCGAATTCATGTCAGCCTCCTGTTCAAAGCGAGCCTAAGTGCGAAGTTTTTCTTATGAAAATAAGTGCTTACGAAAATTAGTGCTTCAGCGCTAGAACGACTGGACACTTAAATAAAGTTCCTTTCCGTTTTCCTTTTTCGTTCACATGTAAAGTAGAACTAATTACCATCACGAAAACTTCACACTTGGACTCGCTTTGAAGAGGAGGCAGACATGAACTGGGAAATGGCATATTGAACCACCAATGTTTGCTTAACAAGATACCCTTATTGATGTGACGCTAATGTGGGTCACAAAGTTCGTTTTGAGAGCACAAAATATAGGCTGTTTTTGAAGGGCTCATTTGTTGCCACAGTGACCTGTACGTCACATCAAGGAGTGGTGTTTATGCCGTTACGTGAAACATTTCAGCAGACCCAATCCTTCCATTGAAACTGGATTGAGCCTCATTCAGGTCAAGATTTTATGACCATTTGAAAACTTGAGAATTCCATTTTAGAAGTGAGAAGATTTGCGCTGAGCTGACTGAAATCTGTAATAAAGCGCCGCAAAACAGGTGAGATTTTAAACTTTACTACAGTTATAACAAATGGGAAATTAGCACGGATGGAAATTTTCCGGATTTCAGATCTCGAGAGGAAAATGTTACAGCCGATCGAATAACATACAAGGATTGTTATGAAATTTATTGAAGTATGATTGGAAGACAAAGTGTGCTTTTTCCTTACTAATCGTTATACTTTCTTTCACCCATAACAACATCTGTTTAAAGGATTTAGGCACCAAAATAGGCATGGTAGCATATTTTGAGCCGTTCTTCTCGTTTTTTGCAGAACAGCTTTCTGAAAAGGGTTGCCCATTGCCCATTTCTGCCCATTTGTAGTCACAGATCAGGAGCCGATAACGTGGCTTTTCCCTCCACCGGGGGCATAATAGACTTGTTAAAAGTGAGGTTGACTAGCAGTAGAGTTATTTTCATAGAGTTATGTCGTAGAGTTAGAGTTAACAGGGCCGTAGCCAGTATGAGGCAAACCGAGGCACTTGCGTCGGTCATTTTTTCGTGATTCGTTAAAATAAAGCGTAATTCCAGTGTTGTCTTCAAAATGTACTCGTCATAAACATCTAAAATACCTACGAAGAATATTTAACGATGGACATTGCCTCAGTCATAATTTTTTTCTGGCTACGGCCCTGGTTAAGTTTCCAAAATCCTGAATTCAAGACTTTGGAAGGCCTAAATCCTGACTTTAGAAATACAAAAGTATCCTAAACATGCATAAAAGCTAACCTTAGGCCTAATTAGGCCTAAACAAAAGTTTAGCTTTTATGAATGTTGGCTTCCAAAATCTTGAATTCAGAAGTTTGGAAACTTAACTCTAACTCTAACTCTACGACATAACTCTATGAAAATAACTCTAAGGGCCGATTTACACGGTACGATTTTGTAGCATGCGACAAGCTCACGACAGGCCCACGACATGACTTACGATTGTCGCAGCGTTTTAAAACATGTTTTAAAATGCTACGACATTTTTTCTGGCGTACACAACAATCGTAAATCATGTCGTGGGCCTGTCGTAAGCCGTTGTCGCATGCGACAAAGTCGTACCGTGTAAATCGGCCCTAAGGGCCGATTTACACGATACGATTTTGTCGCATGCGACAAGCTCACGACAGGCCTACGACATGACTTACGATTGCCGCAGCGTTTTAAAACATGTTTTAAAATGCTACGACATTTTTTCTGACGTACACAACAATCGTAAATCATGTCGTGGGCCTGTCGTAAGCCGTTGTCGCATGCGACAAAGTCGTTCCGTGTAAATCGGCCCTAAGAATAGCTGCCCCCGTTCAAAGTAGGATTTGCTGGAAACAAATTCCAAGGCTAAGACAAATAACTGATAGGGGTTGGCTGCCGCCTTAACACAGTTATTTGGCGAAGCGTAATAGCTTTCTGAGGTCGTCCCGTTGCAATCCTAGAGGTGAAAAGCCATTTAAATGCTGCAAGAGGGCAGGTGTTGATTTTCGTTGCAAAACGGAAAAACCACGCAAACTTTGGTGTTTGGTATTATCGTTTAGCATGCTTTGACAATTCTTCAAATCCGGTAGTTGTCTACTTCAGATTTTTACACAAAAGGCTAAATATTGCGCTTGTACTGCCTGGTGACAGGTGGAAGCAAATTAACTGCCTCGGTGTATATTTTCTGCAATTCTGGGTAACTGAAATGTTTGAATACGAATTATATGTGGCGTCATTGATACCCCTTAAGTAATCGTCAGAACAGTATTTTTTACTTTAATTAAGGTATGTTTGTTTTAGGACAGTGCGCGTAGTTTCCATTGTGTATGAAAATAAACAGTCAACACGAGATATAACCTGTTGAAAAAGGTGCGCCATAAATACAAATAAGAAGTTGATGCTGTATGTTGAAACGACCAGAAACACTGAGGTGTATTTGAATGGGTTTTTACCGTGGCGTTTAATGGTGTTAACAAATCGAACGTGAGTAAAACGAAAAGGAAGTCGCAGTTAATTGTTGGCTTTCTGATCCGGATTTGTGAGGATTAAAAAGAGAAAAAAACCCGTGTACCTTAAAACGGAAAACATTTCAAAATAACAAAAGCAAATCGAAGGTGGGAAACTTTGCCTTAACAGGGGTTAGTCCAACTTCCTGTTGGGCCATATTCCTGTTTGGAATCCGTTACAAATCTGTATGATGCAGAACTGCACACACGTAGCTGGGTTGACCTTATCGGGCTATCAGCGATATTCTGTCACCTTTGTTGACACAATAAAGGCATCAAGCAGCATTGCTGGACACCTACGACATACGCAAGTGAAGGATTACGAGACGCGTAGCTGAAACTCAAGTTTTAAACACTGTTAAGAGAGCCCACCTGAGATTTCAGCTACCCATTCTATTATTTATTTTTAAAACAACACGACTAACATCCACTCTCTTGTAGAGGAACACTGCTGTTCACGTGCTCAGCTGTCAGCGGCCCGTATCAAGGACCGTATCAAGTGTTTCGTGGCCGTGGGTTTGATGCAACAGATCGCGCGAAGAGGGAACGGTATGGTTTGCTAGGAAGAGTGGAGCGTGGAGAAAACTGGCCTTGCTTTCAAGAATCGAGGAGTGAGGGAGTTATGAATCACTCGGAAGATCCTAATTTACATTCCGCGTCAGGTACATGAAACAAAATGTCGAATTCAACAAACTAATAATTATAATAACATTGATCTTAGCTTGGTGGTCTCTCGCGCGTTCGTCTACCTGTTAAAGCTTAATGTGCAAGTGTAACAACAACAAGTTGTGGAAAGCCTGTAACTTTGAGGTTATTCATTCCGGGGTATTTTTCTAATTTGCCATTGCAGAATTGGATCACGATGCCTTAAACTTTTCTTGCTTGGAGGAATATCTTAATTCTGATGTTGCTGGCATTTTCGATGGGTAAGCTGATTACGTTTTCTTACGAACTCAAATTGCATCGAAGGATCCGTAGCCTTTATAAAGTCATTTCAAACTCACGCATTCAGTGACTTTTTTATGTTTTTGACAAAACGTTGCCCATTCACATGTATCCTGAGAAAGTTGGCTGGCACGGACTTCGCAGTCACTTCAATATCTTTCTTGTACTTCCTTGCGATCATAACATTGTAAAAAGTATTCGAAAAGTCAAGGGCTGTAAAATTATGCTCAAGTTAAACTTTGACAATTTCCTTCAATTGAATTTCTTTTGACGGTGGCACTTCGAAGCAGACGCCAATTGCAAATTTGATTTGACGGAATCAAAATGCGGAACAGGAAAGCTGTGAAATAGATATTGCATTTGAGATTTTTAAGGCATTTTGCTACCTTAGTGGTTTTCCCTCTTAAAGCTATAATTTGTTTGTGGGAATCTTGTGATCTATGAAACGATTACGTCAGGGTGATTGGTTTGTTATGTCTGGAAACCAAGGAAGATGTTTTTAAAGCCCAAATTCTCAAACATTACGTCACGTACCCGACAATTGTCATTTTCAAGCCATAGAAAATTTCCTCTCCAATTTAAGTGTCGTGATCGATTATTGCTATTGTTCTTTACACGCAAAACATCGTAGGCTTCAAACGAGTCATTATATAATTTATTTGTTATTTCGCGGAGACTTTGCGATTGTGATGCTTGTAATTTTGTTGCCGATGGTCAAAAGCTTTTTCGAATGCCTGGGGGGCCTATTAAAAATAATCGTCGAATGAGCCGTTTATGGCGTTTCGATGGTTCATACGAGACTTGTATTATAACTACACAGCTTACGAATAGGACTTTTTGGATCGTCGATTTTTTCAAAATTAGCGGTTTATCTTATGGGTTGCTGTTTTGTTGCGAAACTTTGACGCACTTTAATTTAACTGAAGGAGTTAATTGACGAATCGCCACTTATCAAATTTTATTTAAGCGATAGAATTGTTTTCGTAGGTGTATTGTTTTATTTGATAATCAAAATGTCATAAATTGCTTATTCTTTTTGGCCTTTAGTTGTTCAAAACATTCGGAGATTTATTGCTATAAAAGCAGAACGATTTTGTAAACAGTTTTCCACGGCTTAGGTCGCGTGACTTTAATTTAAGCTACAAGGAGGTGACATTGACAACCGAACGGAAATGCCACATTTTTTAAATGAGGGCTTGCTTGCAACAAGATATCCTCGATTGTGTAAGAGGGTTCATGTTTATTTTGTTTTTCGCTCCATGAAATCACCAAGAAAAGACTAACCTCTTTAAGATAATACTAATTTTAACTGGTCTTGTTTCATAGATCTTAGCCTGGTTTGTTTTCCAAACTTTCTTTTAATTACCTTATCCCTGTAAAGTGTAGCAGAGCAGAATCTCTTGAATGCCGGACCTTATTAACCCTTTTTTCTTACTTTACACATTTTGAAATGTATGAGTCTCAAGAACAAAGCAACATGAAAACATGCCTGGACGAGTACAAGAGATTTAAGAGATTTAATCTGAAGGATCCTTGTTTCAAATTATAGTAATTGATACTTTTTGTTCATTATCTGTTATGGTATTTTGTTATATTATTTTTGTGCTCTCTTAAATCAAACATGGTTTAAGATTTCATCAGAACAAGATGGAACCTTTAGATAATGTGTTATGAGCCACTGGAAGAGGTGAAGTTTCAATTCTAAGGACAGGTTGCTAAGCAAAGGATGATGTGATTTGTCATTGTATAATTTGTAGCTTTTCCCACAATGGGAGTTAAAATAATTATTAGAAGATCTGTATGCTGCAAAATACTGTGAGATCTATGGTTTGTTGACTTCAGAAATCTATTCGTGCAAACTTTTCAACTGCTACAGTTGTCAAGTCTTTCTTTGAGTTTGCCAATGCTTGTCAAATCTTTAAACCTTAAGGGTCTTTGTCACGCAAAATGATGTAATTTCATAACACCCAAAATACTGCGCACCTGTCATGCAGGAGGTTGTGAGTTCAACTCCAGCCGGACCAACACTCAGGGTCTTTAAATAACTGAAGAGAAAGTGCTGCCTTTTTAATTACATCTGCAAATGGCTAGACTCTGTAGTCTTCTGGGATAAGGATGATAAACCGTAGGCCCCGTCTCACAACCCCTCAATGTTGATAATCCTGTGGGACGTAAAAGAATCCTCACACTCGTCGCTAATTGTAGGGCATATAGTTCCCGGTGTTGTAATCTGTCTTCTGTTGTGTATCATGGTTGGGATGGTAAAAAAGGGGCCACAGTAATTGGCGCAAGCTGTTGTGGCGCTCTGTCAGCTTGACTGGCAAAGTTAATAAATAAATAAATAAATGAATGAATAAAATAAATGACGTGAAAAAGTAGACTGAAGCATTGCAATAACCACTTAAACTGTTGAGCAACATAAAGAAATGCGGCAAAAGGAAAGAGAAGCAGGTATGGACACAAATGGACAAGATTGAATTGGATTACATTTGAGTAATCTTGAAAAAAGTTGGCCCGGCATTTTTCAAGTTTATGGGAAATCGCTTTTGCTCAGAATTATCTGTTTGTGATGTAATGGTAAATTTATCAGTGAAGGAATTCCTTGTTAATTACCATTTTTGTGTTTTAAATTCGTGATTAACAAATTAAGGATTACCCCTAAATACCCTAAAATAACGTGACACAACCCCTTTAACTTTCAGCCTCTGATTAACTAATTCCCTTCCCCAAAATGGCCTACTCTGTCAGTAAAACAAATAATACAGTCAACTCTCTCATAGCGACCACTTCTCGTAAGCGACCACCTCCCGTAAGCGACCACTTCGTAAACAACCGTCTTGTCTCTCAGTTAAATACTGTTCCCAGAGCTCTCTCGTAAGCGACCACCACTCAAATTTCTAAAGTGACTGCGACCACTTTTTAGGCCAGAAATTTGACATATTCTTTTGTCTTCTGTTTCTGGTAAGCGACCACCCAACATAATCATGTATGATCGTTAGTGAATCACTACTCAGAAGTGACAAAAGTTCAATTTTTAATGACGCTACCCCGGACTGCTGACAGATAATAACAGTTTACATTAATTGTAACAGTGATCTGTTCTCATCAGAAGAATGCATAGATTGCCCAGGGGCTATTCAATGTGAAATATGCCAGTGCTTTCAATCTTTTCTTTAAGCCATGGAATAGAAATTTCATTATCTCCGTAGAAAATGTAACTGCAGGGAATTTCCAGTCCATAACCTGTTCCTCGATTTACACGTTTTCCTGTTATAATGGCCTTTCCATTGTTGGTCCTTCGTTTCAAGAATTTGCTAACATACTGAGACATTTGTAATGGTATGTGGCCGACAATTTCGTCTTCTTTTGACACGGTGTTGGGATGTTCGGCTTCAGTAAAATTTCTTGACAGCGGCCTCACTACTGCAACAGCATTTCCATCTTTTTCATTCAGTGGCTCACGTTTCAGTATATGCACCCCATGTTTGACGTTGTTTTCCTAGGTTTTGTTCGGTTTAAATTTCAGGTGATTTTCATTAACATGAGACACATTGACAAGTACTGTACACTCCACTCTACTTTTCCCGAAACTTGTTGCATGTGAAAAAAATCAAATAAATTAGTTTCTATTTGCCTAATTTTAGCTGATTAGGCAATATGTTTATGTAATTAATTGATCAATCCAGTGTTAGACTTATTTTGTTGATCTTTCCCGTAAGCGACCACCTCCCGTAAGCGACCACTTTGTCGTGCACCAAGGGTGGTCGCTTACGAGAGAGTTGACTGTACTTAAAAACTATTAATTACAGCATAACAATACTGATACTCCTACAAGGATTTTGCAGTCTGTTTTGGATAAGTATTAATGAACAAATTGCCTTTCGTAGCTAAACATGTTCCTCCCATGATTAAGCTTGCTCCCTTCAACAGTTGGAAAAGAAAACAGAAGTAGATGCAAATAAGTCATTTCCAATTTTCTTGTTTCTTAGTTCATAATTTTCCTGTAGTAATAACCAAATGTAAGATCCCAGTCACTGGGAAAATGGGAGTCCTGAGGTGCTTTCCTTTTGTCAGAACTGGCAAAGAAAATGCAACAATTTTGAAGGGACATTGTCATAACACTGGTTGGATACTGATCTACCCATTGAGCTGCTAGAACTCCTGGGAAGCTGATTGATTTATCTACAGATCTAGGTCCTGATGGGCAATGTATCTGGCTGGTTTGTGGGATTTATAAAGTCATGCACCCACACTATTTGTTTTCAAGGTCCTAGTTTTCCTAACAACCCCTTAAGACAACAATGAGGTACAGCTAGGTTATGTTGGCTTCTTCCTGGACAGCATTGTGTTTGTTCAGATAAATGGAGGGGATATTGTTGTACTTTTTTTTCAGGCATCGTTCCAAACGTTTAAAAACCGTGAAAGATCTCAATGCTCTTTATCTCTTGAGGATTGTATAGTTCCAATTAACACCGTTGATGAAATCTGCTTCATCCATGTTCTTCAGGGCCATTGATGGGACAGGACTGCTCAATTTTGGATTTGGAACTGATGACAGCAATAGTCAGGACAATTTATTTCCTTTAAGTCTTGGAGCACGATATAATGGTATGTCGTTGTCTCAACATCTATAAATATGTTTCAATCATTGTTCATGGCTAAAAATATACGGATCCTGAAAACTGAATAAACAATTCAATATAACAAAATGTCAAATCAATAAACTCGAGATATTGTAAACTAATAATGTGATTTTGAGTACATACTGCTTTATATTGGAGGCTTGGTGGGAGAAAAGATACTCTGGTATTGGGAAGATTGGCACAACAATGGAACCATATATGGTGGTATTGGCATCTCAAACTCATACTTAGTTTTTGTATCATGCATTGCATTGCATACATAAATAATACTCCAAAAAAGTCAGTTTGTGCCATGTCACCATTTCCATAATTCTCAACAGTCAAGGTCAACACTTAAACACGCAGATGCACTACAAAAGGGGTTGCATCATGCACTGCTTTTGTTCGAATCCATTCAAACACAACTGATTAATTATCCAAGATGGTGATCAACAAACAGCAACACGGAGACGGAAGTCCTAAAAGATATTTCTAGTGCCAAAAAAAGGGACGAGATTAAAAAAAGAATGACAGATAACATTTTATGACCTAAGGCACCACACCCTTTATAGAGTGTCTTTGTGTTTAAGTAACAAGTTAACTGCTAATTCTTACCTTTACATTTTTTTCAATTTAAAACATCGTGAAAATTCAACATTTCATTGACCCAATTTCAAACTTTCACTCAATCATAGGCCAGGAAAGTGAGATGACAATACAGCTTTTTATTGGCATCTCTCTCTTAGGCAAAACTAGGGGAGGATCACGACACTAGAGCATATTAATATTTTTGGATTCATTTTTGTTGTGAATATTTTCAATAGTCCTTTATTATGGTGGGTATAACAATGTTGTCATGTTGCAAATGGCACGTGGGTTATTAGTTCTTCAACATCTCTCAAAGTTTTTGATGTAGTATTTTGAGACAGAGCTTATAGTTATCCTCCTCATCTGAAAGGTGTTTAAGAAATGCAAACTACCTCCAGATGTCGTGACAAGGGTAGCTCTTCAGCTGTTTTGTACGCTTTGCGTTGGTCTAATACATGCTTGATGCCGCAACTTCCTGCTTATTAGTGCAATGCACCAAGAGGTACATGTTAAGTAAAAAACCGTGATACATGTAACCGCATCTCCTGGGCGCTGATGCATAAAATTCCCAGAAAGGTGCACAAGTATATTCAGGTTACCTCTATTTAAATGCAAAAATGTGTTTAATTCCCAAGACTATCATGCATATGTTTGAAGTGCCATTTAAAGAGGGGGTGAATAGGCCAATGGATTGGCAGATTTTGGAAATATTTTTGCCCGGATTTCAGATTCATTGTGAAATTTTAACAGAATTTCGGATCTTGCAATTCCAGCATTTTGGGGTTTCATCCTTTTTGGCCAGGATTATGTAATTTTACCTGTAAAATCTCAAATCTATGTGACAAATATTGAGCAGATTCAGGTGTAAGGACTTTTTTTAAATGGAGCAATGGCTTTTGTTATTAAATCCTAATGGATCGGCAGATTTGCACACCCCCATTCACACCCCCTCTTTAAAAAGAAGACAACAAATGCGTGGAAGGTCATGCTCAACACATGTACATTGAGCATGAAAAGTGCCAAACTAATATGAGGTGTGATTAGCATCAAAAGGAGGCTGCAACTCATTTTCATTTTGAATGGCTCTCATGGTCTTGTACATCTTCACTTCATGCAAACAATTATGCATGATGCTGCTGGAAAAGAAACTGAAACCCATTGAGGGGCAATATTATCATCCAAATCATCAAAAATAAATAATGCTAAGTTAGCCCCTCAAAATGTACCAAGCACTGAAGCTGCCAAGATTCAAATACAGCTGTCCAAGATTCATAAAATGCAATATTGGCTAACCAAGGGAGCATGAATAAGTTGACTGAAGTTAAAAAAGTGCTTTTGATTCAAAACGAACCAAGAAAGTATTTTAATTAATGGCAAACATGCTAGTAGTCATCATTTTTGGGCACTGTGCTTATATGGACTGCGTCTTAATTTAATGTCACAAGGAACCCCAAAACTTAATCAGTTCCGGTCCTGGTTTTGTACTTGGTTGATGAGCAATCATGTTTTTTAATTGAAACAAAAGAAAAATTATTGCCTTCAGAAGAATAGTAAAAAAAAATATTAGTGTGGGATACCAAGATGGACATGCACTGTTTGTTTATGGGCAGATACAAAAGTCGGACCAGATCAACTTGGATTGCTTACCTTGGGTCAAGCGAAAAATGGTTTTGTAAGCCAAAACTATTTGAAAGTTACTTGAAATTTATGCTTTTAAAAAGATTAGGGCTCAGGTGATTTCTCAAGGCCTTTTCATTTTTTTTACGTCAATCCAAGGTGAACTAGCAATCTGTGTTGATCTGGTCCGCCTTTTGTACCTGCCTGTTTGTCTATTGAGAAACATGACAACCTGCCGACCATGACATCATGTGATAACCAAGGGTAGGGAATTAAAGGGAACCTCCAGCAAAACAACAAAATAACTTTAAACCACAGAAGATAATGGTAAATTTACAATGAAAATTGTTCAAACTTTTTCCAATGAAAGCGTTTGTAATTGAGAAAAATGATTTTTAAAAACGCTTGTTTTGGCTTTAAAATTTCCCGGGCACCGCCATCTTGAATAATTGTGACGTCTCGTGGTTGCTCTATTGTTCCAGAACAATCGTTCTTTGTGTCAGAACAATAGGGAAACCATGACACGTCACAATTATTCAAGATGGCAATGCCCGTGATATTTGACAGCCAAAACAAGCGTTTTTGAAATTCCTTTTTCTGGATACAAACACTTTCATTGGAAAAACTGGTTTGGGTCTCACTGATTGATAGATTGGTCAGTCCAGTGGATGCACTGATTTAAACGTTTCACTCTAAAATAGCAACAAACAGATTTTAATTACTCTAACATGAGACGATTTAACTCATCATTTTTGGGGGACTCCCAAGGAAGGAAAGGGTTAAATAATTATGTACATTGATCATGATGAAAAGAGATGTCTTTTTCAACAGGAGTGCTTACTTTTCCAGCAGATGGATATGCTGCATCTGCAGGAGTGTGAGTACATAGTCAATCTAGTAAGAAATACTGTATGTATCTGATGTTATATCTTGTGCACTTCATTAAATTTAATAATAAACAACCCTTTCCGTTGAACCCAGTTCAAAAACCACATCGTAATAAAATAGAAATAAAGACCTGCATGGGTACAAAGCACTTTAGCATAATAATGTTTCTCTTATTTCAGCTGCAATAGGAGACAAAACCGTTGGGAAGACTAGCATTTTTGACGTCTTCTTTGCTTCGCTCCCCACCCCCCTGGTTCAATGTTGTGCAAAACTGAATGGTTTTAGTGGGAAATTGCTGTGTTACTTTCCAACATTGTCCGATTATCCAGGACACGTAGAAATCTAGTTCGGACATTGAAGTCTTGAACATGACTTGTCTGTGCGACAAGCACATTTTCTGATAACTAAACAATTGACTTCATGTTGGAGTAGAACTTAAATATATTTAAATATATATCTAATAGCCATAAAAGCAAACCTCTAACTTGACAAAATGAGAGTAAATATTGCTATAAATTTCGCCATTGTACAGCCATTAAGGACAATGCCTACTAATTTAAAGGTATTTTTACCCCGGTTTTTGATTATGAGGGAAATGTAGATCTTAACAAGTGTTATTGAAATCAAGAAAATTGGGGGTAACCTTGCATTTTTCAAAGATAATTCATGAATAATATTTGTAAAAAGCTTTAAAATACAAAGCAATGTATGGCGTTCTTTCTCAAATTGAAGCTTAATTATAGATTCTCTGAAAAATGCGTGGTTACCCCCAATTAACTTTTTGGATATTAATAGTACTTACTAAGATCTGCTTTCTGTGCATAAGTTTATCCCTGTATTAGTAAGCGTCTCTGAAATCCGAGTACCTCGAGATGCGCAGAAGGTATGCGCAATACCAATAGTAGGCCCTGTTCTTAAATGTAACCTCCATTGACCGAATGCATAAATGGCGGCTAAAAAATGTATTCTTTTGTTTATGTGCTAATGAGACTCGCTAGCCTCGCTCTCAAGCAAACTTTCTTTTGTATTTTGTCAATGCAAACGAGGCTAGTGAGGCTAATTAGCACATAAACAAAAGAATATTTTTTGGCCGCCATTTATGCATTCGGCCTATATCGTAT
>NC_090877.1:33943142-33945642 GCF_036669935.1 Montipora foliosa | reverse complement strand
CAGATATCGCTACAGTCACGAATACTTGCAGCATGCAGGCTTAACTACTCAAGATTTCGAGGACGAAGACACTGGCGTGTTGGCTCAGGAAATGAAAGAGGTTTTACCAGAAGCAGTCAAAGAGTCGGTGAGTGCCACCCCATGCTGTAATTTTGCCTTATTGCTCTACTGTGGTCGAATGATGGCTAGATTCATGGGGCGCGATTATCTCTGCAACATTAAAAGTGATGGCGCATTGTCAGCCAAAATGCTTCGTTATGAAGGAAAGCTTGCTTATAGTCTTAACGTTGTGGTGGCATGAAATAGGCAAGCTGTGTGGCGTACTTTGCTAAACTTTGGTCGAACTTAAAATGTTTCCTTCACGTGCTTAAAGGGGCTAGGTCACGCAATTTTAGGCAATTTCAGCACTGATCGAATGGTCATAGAATTAACTAAAATATCAAAATAACTGTTCAAAACTATAGAAGAACTCTAACAAAACACAGGGAAGCCAAGAAGGGCCATGGGTGGACAAAACTGGAGACGATTGAAATGGATTGAATTTGAGTAAATTTGAAAAGCGTCGGCCCACCTTTTTTCAAATTTATATCAATCTATATCAAAATGTCGTGTACACAGCTGGAAAATCATTCTCAGTTGTTACGCGGCCGTGATTTTGCAAATGAAAGAGGCTTGCTCTGCCAATTTGACGTTTAGAGCTCATAATTAACAAAATTAAACAAAATTACCTAAAATAGCGTGACCTAGCCCCTTTATTGTTTGTGGCTCCCACCTGTTGCATGTAGCACAGGAACTAAAATAGCTTGGCACAGTTTATTGTCTCCACTAATGCAGACTTACTTTTTGTGTTTGTTTCCCATAGGAAGACTTGGTCCTTTCAGATGGGAAAGTGATAGAGAGATTTTTAGTTGTTAACAAGGTAAGCGTTGAATCATAACGAAAAAAGAAAACAATATTGAATTTCAACAGCCGAGTGGCCCAAGAGTGTGATACAAATAGGATTGATAACAAAGAAAGTACAGTAAGTGAATGAACTAACGAACTCACAGATTAATTTGTTACTGAATATAGCGAGAGTCGAGCAGTGAGCCAAATAAATGGATAAAAAAGTGCGTGTTGAACCAGTTTACTTACTCGTTAACATTTTCATGCACAACAGTCACAACAATAACGGTTATGACGGCTCTCCACTCTCCTCTCTCGAGCATATTTTCTCGGGACAGGTCCCGCGGGTAACTCATATGCGGCGGTTTTCTCCATGACAATAGGGACTTTAGGATCTGCGACGGCGACGTCAGCGAAAACTTTACCACAGAATAGATTTTTGCTCTATCATAAGTCCTTCACCATTATTCCATCTTGTTCACGTTGCACAATGCGGGCGAACGGTATCCCAAAAATAAATTGATACGAGCAGTTTCAGGGTAAGAGTAGAGAATGGATTGTTTACATTTCAGTGTATGCTCGCGTTGTCGTGAAAACCTCAAATTTGGTGATTTCACATCATTGTCATGCAGAGTACGGCACAAATACTTCCTAAAATGCGAGCTGCATTTTCAGCACTCTTAAACAATTACATTATTGTTTTGTGGGAGTGCCGTTGCCGTAACGTCGTCGTTTCTTAAACTCCCTAGTAAGTTCGTCGACGACATCGCCCGAATATGATAGTAACCCAAATTTTGGTTTTTGCATTCATTATTGTCACCTTTGTTTTACACACAGGAGAGAATTTTCATGGAAAACGTTGGAGCCGTCAAGGAACTATGTAAACTCACAGTAAGTAATCATTCTCGACTCGACTACTTTTGTTGAAGGAAATCTTTTGGTGGAGGAAAGACTCCAACACTCCTGCTGTTTCACTTTATTTGGTGTTCTCTGGTCGATTTTACAGCTCTCGTTCAACTAGTCCTGCTTAGCTCCACTATTGTAAGGTAGAAAGCTCTTTTTATATGTTTTTAGTCTTACTGAACAAACACGTGCCAATCACACGTCAAAATGACGCCTGCTGGACGCACTACGCCTGTGCGTCGACACATTAACACATTTTTTTCCATAACAAAAAAAAAACGTTTGTCTCGACGGGATGTTACAGGTTTGTCAACATCAGATTAGCACGAACGGACTATGAAAAGTTACAAAAACTATAAGAAACGAGTTATAATCTAGAATCAAGTTACACAGCAAATTTACAGAGAAAATGACGATTTAAGTTTATTACGTAACAGAGTTAAACAATAGACAAAAGAAGGAAAGGACGAGCATAAGCGCCGCCTTTTCCATAAACTCATCTGGCCCCCGTGATCCAGGCAGAACAGGACAATAATCACAGTGACAGGTGTTATTTGAATTACTTAGGAACATTAGAAAATAGATTTAAAACACTTATTGAAAACCCAAAAGAGACCGCTGTTGTCATCAATGCGATCTGAAACCCGCGAGAGGAAGTCAAAAGGCTCAGAGGTGATCTGAAAATAAGTTGCTTCCAAAAATATAGTAAAAG
>NC_090877.1:33918142-33938142 GCF_036669935.1 Montipora foliosa | reverse complement strand
GTTTTGGGGATTTTTAAGGGTTGGCACTTGACCCTGAAATCAAGCTTCAATTTTCGCACTTTGGCCACGCCCAATCAAGTTGACCGCGTAATCGAAGATTGGTGACTAGTAACGTCACTTCAGGAGCGATTCGAAATTGATAGAGAAAACTTGACTACCTTCATAGACGATCATCGTGTAGTTCCATCAAGTGACACTTTAGGACACCGTTTAGTAAGTGATGGAACATCAAAGTGACTTTTCTTCTGAAGATGATGGCAACGGTCTTTCATCGGATTCGAACGAAGAGACAGAAGATGAAGATCTAGACTCGTTTGACGGTGATGCTCCTTCCAATTCAGAAGAAGGCTCCTATTGTCAAGAGCCACTGACAGATGAAGATTGGGGTGAAGGTTGGCTTTGCGAATGTAATTGTGAAAGGAAAAAAATAACAAAAAGAAAACAACAGCTACAAAACCAGTTTAAAAAGAATGACAGACAGTTTGACAGATTGTAACGAAAACAGAACGCGTACGAGCTTGGACAAGAAATTAAACGCGTGTAACTAACAAAATAAATTGAAATGCCTGATTTTCAAACAGCGTCTGTAAAACGACTATGATTGTTCGCTAATGTGGAATGACCAACCTTACGACGACTTCGATCAGATAAATCTTTTTATGGTGACGATCGAAGTGAAGCAAAGGCCAAAAGGAAGACATTTACGGACTTTGTGAAGTTAAAGCTCGACAAGTGGACACCAAGCGCTTCATCCGCTCTGTGTTCTTGTCACTTCGCTCCTGAGGACTTCCCGCGTCGGTTAACGTTTGAAAATCTTAAATGCTAGGGAACACACATAAAAGACAAAATTGGTGTTCTTCCAGTACCAAAGTTTCAGCGCAATACCTGGGAGAAAATGGAATTTTATGTAATGTTATACCCCTCTCTGCATCAGGAATATTTGAACAACCCGCAACAACACATCTATCAGGCATAATTTCCGAAGAAAAAAAAATTGAATTTGGTGGCGTGTGGTTCCTGAAATGACGTCACAGTCGATTCTGGAACCAAGTCTCCTTCTCGTGTTGTCTCTCGGCCAACTTGATTGTGCGTGACCAAAGCGCGAAATTTGAAGCTTGATTTTGGGGTAAAAAAGTGGCGGAATTGAAAGATTATTTTTGGGATATTTATCTACGCTTTAAGTCAAGTCAAGTCAATTTTTATTAAAACTCATACAGAAATAATAATTTATACAAATTAGTGCTTAAAATGTAAAATTAAGAGATCGCGAAGAAAAAGAAATTTTACAATTTTAGGTTCATTGTGCAGAGTTTGGGACACCTAAATAGTTCATGGAACTAACCGAGTAGGTGACCCAAAGCAAGAAATATGAGTAGAAGGAATATAGATGCAAAATAATTGAATTAGATAAAAAGAAGTATTATTTCATTAATTCATTAGCAGTTAAAGATAATATAATCGTAAAACATTAGGAATTAAAATTATCCATTAATAATCCATAAGCCAAAAACAAAAGAAATCACTACCGTGAAGGAAGTTTTGATATGTGGTCTTAATTAGCTTAAAATTTCGCCAACTTTGATTCCAAATATCTCTTAAAATACAATAAAGAGTGTTTCATCAGATATCCAACCACCTCGAAATTGGTTAAAAAACTCGCTTCTCGGTGTTTGGATATCCGATGAAACGCTCTTTCTCGTGTTTAATATATTACATAACCATCAATCACAGAATTTTTGATATATTGACGAAAACTGGAAAACGCCGGGGTTGGAGGAATCAGCGGTCATTTTTGCAGCGTATGACGTGTATATAATATGGGGAAGACATGCGAGAACGCCCCATATAGAAACAGTGTTTAGACTGATGTTTGTCGTGAATATTGAGTCCGCGAAGAGACAGCAAAGCAACGAAGAAAATATGCACAGCAGCACTTGTGTTTACCTTGTTTCTTGTGATTGCGAAAATCTCTCTTCCCCATATCATACGTCACAGCAGGCTGCTGATTTAGTTTTTGACCCGGCACTGAAAAGGCCGAAAAAGCGCTAAAAGCCCAACTTCGAACGTTATTTTCTCGCAAAAAAACAGAAAACTTATGTTAGGCTTTCCAAAAAAAATATTGGAAAAATTGCTGATTTTGACCTTCAGTTCTCCTTTAAGCTCGGTAGGGCTTATTGTGGCAGTGTTACTGCTGTCTATTCCTCGATCGTACTTTAACGTTTGATTTGATCGCAGACTTGGGACGGTGGATTCAAAATGGATATAAACAGAAATATATGATAACGACGGAGTAAACAGCAAAACGAGAAAGCACCAACATATGGAGAAATAACCCAATGCTATACTTGCATGAACCCCAAACTGGAACCCCTTGTAGGAGTTTTTATTATTTGTGACAAGGTTTGCCTCTTTAAAGTTGTTTGCAGATAGTTGTTTTAATTTATCCCGATGGTCGTGTTTTTTATTCAACAGAGGAACCGTGGTGTTACAGTCGATGAGCAAAACATGTGTTCATCAAAGTTCATGCAGTTTATTATTTTAATTCTTGTTGTTATCACAGTTGGATGGTAAGATCTCGAGATTTGAGTTTCATTTTTTGGTTCGATCTTTATCTTGTCACTAGTAATGTATCTATTTAAGCAACCCTAAAAGGGGAACCCCTCAATCATTACTTATTTCTGTTTTGTTTTCAGAAATGTTTATCACAAGTGTGGTTACCATAGGACCTGCTGTCCGCCCTTCTCATTTCTATAAATTAGTCTATTTTCCTGTGCTCTTTTATACTCTTTTTGCCTTTTGTTTTCACGATCATTCAGCCTGTTTTCTCTTGCTCATGTTTGCTCTTTCTTCCGCGACTCTTTATTGTTATAATTTCATCTCTTTCTTCGGGCTCTTTCTTGTTCTCTTTCTCTCTCTCGTTGTTTTGCACTGATATTTCCCCTGTTTTCTCGTGCTGTCATTTGCTCTCTTTCACGTTGAGCATCGCTTACTCATCGACTCCTTACTGGTTTTATCTCTCTCTCTCTCTCTCTCTCTCTCTCTCTCTCTCTCTCTCTCTCTCTCTCTCTCTCTCTCTCTCTCTCTCTCTCTCTCTCTCTCTCTCTCTCGCTCTTCTTCCTTGTTGTATGACATATTAAAAAGATTGACTTACATAAAAAGTTGAACGTATGGTCGTACGATGACTTCATAACTGAAACCCAAATTTCTCGCACAACACTTTCTTAACCATAGCGTTCCGTGCACCCATCTTTAACCGACAGGCTTTTCTACCATTTGTTTTTGTTACGGAAATTTGCATTGCGTATAGTAACGATCTGATTGGATGAATTTCAGCTTTGACGGGATTTTCATATATGAAAATTGTTCCACGGCACTCAATGCCTGCCGGTCGAAGGTGGGTCTTTCAAGCACAGTTTGTTGCTAATTAAATGCGGGAAGTGTGTTGTGTGGTTGTACTGTATTGGAAGGTTGCTCAGTGTTACAAGAAGTTCTGAAAGTTCTTCTTTCATGTGATTTGCTAAAAAAGTCTAGAAGGTTACTCAACCATATGGGAGCAAAGCCAGAATTAATTGCGATTTTCTTTGCTCACACAAGTTTTCCTTGCTTGATAAGGCGGCATGCATAGACTTAAGATTTTTTGATTTGATTGTCTTTTTTTGCATCATGATCATGAAAAACGAGACCAATTCAACAAGTCACTTTACAGGGTTCGTACCGGTCCATGGAAAACCTGGAAAGTCATGGAATTTAAGAATTTCATTTTCCAGACCTGGAAAGTCATGGAAAATGATAATAATAAATGGTAAATTAATCATTGCAGTTGTCAAAGCAAGGTTAAAATGGAAAAAAGACCGGTTTATCAAACAATCGGAAGTTTGCGAGACAGAGGTGGTTAATTTATTCAAATTTGAACTGAGTTATGTCAGAAAATATCCTTAGATGAGGATAGTTTTAAAAATTTCTTACCTGACAGCTAAACGTAAGCAATAAGGTTCTGGAAAGGTAGAGAAGATAGTGAAAAAGTCATGGAAGGTCGTGGAATTTGAAGAACTTCAAAGATTAAGAACCCCGCTTTACTTGTTGAGTCCTTAAGGAATAATATATAATAAATGTCTTGTGTCCTTTTCTTGTTTTCCAGTGCTGTGGCAATAGTTGTCCTAACCATACCAAATGCTAGACACAATAATTCTGGACCAGGGGATGATACACCAAGCACCCATTTTACGAGTGAAGAGAATGGTTCCTTCACAACTTCAGTAACAACTTCGCAGACAACCGTGACTACGTCGTCGATTCAGAGTTCCTCTCCATCCCCTCATTCAACAACAGACCCGAGTGAAGGGAATGGTTCCTTCACAACTTCAGTAACAACTTCGCAGACAACCGTGACTACGTCGTCGATTCAGAGTTCCTCTCCATCCCCTCATTCAACAACAGACCCGAGTGAAGGGAATGGTTCCTTCACAACTTCAGTAACAACTTCGCAGACAACCGTGACTACGTCGTCGATTCAGAGTTCCTCTCCATCCCCTCATCCAACAACAGACCCACCTGTGACATCTCCGGATCCTGACAAGGGGCCGACTGAACGAACAAGCTTTGGGAAGACAACGACAACAGGAAAACCAGGAACTGGTAATGATTGAGAACGGAACATGATAAATATCCTTAAAAAATAGACCGAAAACAATCCTAAACTTTTTTCTTTAAAATTTCCATCATTTGGTCTTTTTTTTTTTTTTTAGGTTCCCCTATTTTCCCTTTAGTCTTCCTTATTTGGCATAACTTTGTAAGTAGAACATAAATGGTGCCTTATTTCTCTCATAGTTTCCATTTTTCAAGACTGTTGAAAAATGAAAAAGTGAAATAAGCCAAATAAAGGGTTACAATAAAAATTTGGACATATAATGGAAGAAATTTTTTTGGGAATTTGTAACAGCAAGAAAATAATATTTGAAAAAGAACGCTTCCGTGAAATTTCGCTTGACGGAGCCAAGCAAGTATGGAAAATTCTATTTCGCATCAGCATAGGTTTTTCCTGATTAAAGAAAAAGAACGTTTTTTGGAAAATGTGGAAAACAAAGGATCATTTCATTACCCAAAAAAATAAAATTATTACAAGGCTTATAAAAAAGAAAAAAAGGAAAGGAAACTTACCTGGAACTTGAAGTTTGATTAAGATTCACCAGAAACAAGGAGTTATGTGAGATAGCACTTAATGCCGAAACTGCTGAGTCTTGAAAGCATATCAGTGTGTCCATCAGCAAAATGAACATAAGCATGAGGGTGGGTGTATCCTCAAGGGATGAGCACGTAACTCCTTGTTCTTGGTGACTCGGCAGAATCCAATCAAACTTCAACTTCCACTATGCACTGCATATTCACATGAACCTTCAAAGTATCTCTGATGGACACACTCAGTATAACACAACTTTAATGTCAAGCACATCTGGGCACGATGTCAGTGGGCACAAACATTGTAAAAGCGTCCAATGATTCAAAATATGTTTTCGGTGTTGTTTAGAACACTCTTAGCAAAAACTGGTTCAGTGACCAGTAATAATCTGTTTGTCATAGTATTTTGCAAAAGTACACCCTGACTTCCAATGTCCCGAAGCGATACATTGCTACGATTGGCTGTAGAGATAGCGAGGGCATGTGTACTGTGCGGCTTAAATCCAGCTACTAACAGTATCTCTGATGGATGCTCTGTGGCGCTTTGTATGAGTTATCAAAAGGTTTGTTTCATTACCCCCTGGTATGGTGCAGGTTCTCTGTAGTCTGAAAAACACATTGCGTAATCAAAAGTAATTTTCTTCCATTTACCAACAAGTTTTTCAACCTTCCTGCTTCAAGACGTTGTGATTTTAAGACATTCCCCCGTACCTCATTAGGGGCTGGATCCTGCTCAGCGTGTGGCTGGTTCACAAGCTTTCCTTTGTGCATTCCCCCTTTTTTTTTTATTGTTTTGAGAGGAGGGCCTTGGCCAGTTTAAACGCTTTGTGCGGAAACTTCTGTTCGTGTTATAGCCAAAATCCTTGCTGCTGGTGCCACTGTATTGATGTGAGTTGTAGCCACTTCTGTATGGCCAGAAATTGTTGTTACCCGATTCTCCTTACCCGATTATTTTCTACCATCTCTTTTCGCTGTTTTGCAAACTTGTCACCAAACAGATATTCTGTAACAGGAACGGTACTTGAACACAAGTGCTTGTAATCCTGATTAAGATCTGGTCTAATGGCTTCCCGTCTTCTCATATTAAGCTCGTAGTTAGCATTAACCAGTAAGGCAATGGAATCAGTGGCCTGCTTTACAAGAGCAGGTATGTCTAGCACTACGGGATCCACATGTTCCTGGGCCTTCAACAGAGTCTCGACGAAATATACTAGTGGAATAATGGTCTTAATTATTCTTGTTTACACCTTTTGCATTGTTACATCGTTGGAGCGTGTGTTCAGGCTTGAGCATGTCCCCTTGGTGGACACACGTCCCCCACAATTGTTTGGCCATTTATGCAAGCCTTATTTGTCAGTGAGAAGATTTTCAGGTAGTCTCTGGAATGACAGATTAATGTTGGGAACCTGTGGTTACATTTGGGGCCCTTTGGGGCAAGGTAAACAACTAGAAACGCCATCTCAAACGTTCATTCGTGTTAACATGGTGTCAGAAGAAACTTTACCATATGAATACTTTACAGACACCCAGTGCTTTAGCACTCACTGGAATCTAGCAGAGAATACACCCCATTTTAGTATTATTTTGTTTGCTTGCATTTTTGAATTTTAGGATTAAGAACCAGAAAAAAAGTGCTAATTTGGAAGCAAACAAACAAACACTAAAATATCGGCCATTTTGGAATAAGGTGTATTGGCGGTGATTTAAACAGCAATTTCTAATCTGTTAGATCATCTCACGTTTGGCAAGAAAAGATGGACAAGTTTGAGTGATGACACTGCTGCACGTGGCCGGATCGGTGGCTCTGGAGGTTTACAATACGTCGGTGGGATGCAGATGACAACATGAAAGTCGATCAGATTGTGGAGAAGTTTGAGAGTTATTGCAAGCCACGGAAGAATCTAACATTTGCGCAGCATTCTTTTTTTGCAAAGGGATTGACGGGTGTGAGTTTGCGAACCTCAAGTGTAAATAATGATACAGTGAGGGCTGGACTTCTCAGAGAGTCAGAACTGAGTCTGAAAACTTGCATTGATATCTACCGAGCAGGGGAAATCAGTTCGACACACGTTAGGTTTTGTAGTACATGTTGTGAAATCGAGTGAAGAGCCAGACAGAGCGGGAACCAAGAAAGAACAGAAATAGAATATGAGAGCTGGAACAGCAGGTACAAATTTTTGTCAGTTTTGTGGATATCGCCACAAGAGAGGCTGTTACCCAGCTTATTGAAAAACTTGCAATACGTGCCACAAACACGTAACGAAAGTGTTAGTGATGAGCAGCCATTCTCTATCGGAGCTATTGTCTCCCAAGCAAGTTACAGGCAAAGATTAGTATGTTAACTTTCAGATCAATAAATGTACCGTACCATTTAAGCTTGACACTGGAGCTCAATGTAATGTGATGCCAAGAAGTGCCTGTAGTGTAGCTGGTATCATAATCGTTGGCAAAAGCAGATCAAAATTGGTCTCTTTTTCAGGGCATGAAATCAAAACAATTAAAGACTTACATGGTAGTTTTGTACCCAGATAGAGTCCATGTGATGAAGGTTCAAGTGGTTGAGGGAGATGTCATTCCAGTGGTGGGGTTGAAGACTGCCACAGAGTTGAAGCTAGTAAAGAGGCTTTTTACCGCTGGGTGTAGTGGTGTCCAAGATCCCCAACCTGAAATACCCAAGAGATACAGAGATCAGTTCAGTGGTATTGCAAACGCCTGTATGCGCTAAGGTCACTTAAGAAGGCTGGAGCACAACTGAGTGACCTGGTGGGCATCTACTGTGCACTTATTAGATCTCTGCTTGAGTATGCTGCACCAGTGTGGTCGGGCCTTCCTGTTTATCTTTCCGGTGTGTTAGAAGCAGTTCAGAGGAGGGCGATGCGCATTATCTTTCCGCATGCCGATTACAACACGGCCTTTTGCAGTGCTGGGCTCGGATCCCTCGCTGACCGCCGCGATGCCATTTGCGCTAAATTTATATCGAAGGCTAGGACATCACCTCCTCAGCTATATTCTCACGAACCGGTGCACCATTAACCATGGCTATCAATTGCGTTCAGGTCAGCAGCGCTATGAGCAAGTTAAAGGCCACACTGAGAGATTTAATACTTTTGTAACTGTACGTTTCCAGTGAGGTATATATGACCCACCACTGTAATTCAGGAGTCTTCTTCTGCAAGAGTGGCGTTTAATAAACTATTATTATTATTATTATTATTATTATTATTATTATTATTATTATTATTATTATTGGCACTCTCCCTGGTGAATATGAGACAGAGATTGATTCAAGTGTCACCCCTGTAGTCCACCCGCCAAGGCAAATCTCGTACATGTTAAGGAACATCGTGAAAACTGAATTGGAAAGAATGGGCATCAACACTGAAGTTGAGCAGCCCACAAAATGAGTCAGATTGTGGTAGTAAAAAAGCCAAATAGTGATGTTTGCATTTGTCTTGATACTGTGGATTTGACTAAGGCAATGAAGAGAGAACATTATCCACTCAGAACTGTGGAAGAAGTAGTGGCAAGTCTTTCCAAAGCCAAGATTTTCTCGACACTGGATGCCACATCGGAATTCTACCAGATAAAGTTGACAGAGGGAAGCATCTGGCTTACCACATTCAACACACCTTTTGGCAGATCTAAATTTGAAAGGTTACCGTTTGGGTTGGTGTCATATTCCAAGCATCCATGACTGAGATGTTTGAAGACACAGAAGGATGAAAGTTGATTGTTGATAACTTATTAGTGTGGGCAAGGAATATAGAAGAACACGATCTTACTTTAGAAAAATTGTTGCAGAGGGCAGAAGAAACTGATTTGAAGTTCAATGAGAAGAAGACTGAGTTCCACACGTAAGAGGTCAAACATGTGGAACATGTATTTGAGGCTGATGGCTTGGGGCCTAGTCCAGACAAAGTTCAAGCCATTTTGAATAAATGCATAAATTTATTCCTCACTTAGCCAACATCGTTAAGCCTCTAAGAGAACTACTAGAGAAATCAGTTGAGTGGTACTGGACGGAAAGGCAACAGAAAGCATATGTGAAGTTGATTAACAGCATCACAAAAGCATCTGTTCTTAAGTATTTTGAAGCCAGTGCAGATGCATCCTCAGAGGGTCTCGGTGCCTGCTTGCTCCAAGGAATGCAGCCAGTGGCCTATGTTTCAAAAGCCTTGAACAATGCTGAGCATAATAATGCTCAAATTGAGAAATGCTTGCAGTTTTATTTGGCACCAAGACGTTTCACCAATACATTTATGGGAAACAAGTTACTCTACAAACCGACCACAAGCCTCTTACAGAGTTTGTTAAGAAACCGTTGTCTAAAGAACTGCAGCATATTCAAAGAATGATGCTTCGAGATCAACACTACGACCTTAAAGTCAAGTCTGTACCTGGTAATCAGTTGCTCATTGCAGTTGCCCTAAGCCGAGCCAGTCAGAGTGAGTCTACGCCAGGCAATGAAGAGTTTGAAGTACGTTTACTAATCCAGATCTCGAAGGAGGAAGCAGACGAATGGAAGAGAGACTGATAGCGACCCAGTCTTGTCCAGATTGAGACGTCAGACCAGAAGTATCATTCCTATTAGGAGCATCTTGCTTACATCAATGATATATGATACAAGGGGAGTTTAGAGTTCAGAGTTCAAGTTGGAGGGAAGACAGCAAGTTCAGAAAGAGCATTTTGACAGAAGTAGCAAGCTTGTTTCTTAAGCCTTTGGAAGTTGGCGCTTCTATCAGAATGCGACAAGGCAACACCTGGGGACCATACCCCAGTTGTTCAAACGCTGGATAGCACTATCTGTCGGATAAATCACTATCCAGTGGATAAGTCATAGCGAAACCAATTGATTTATCCGTAGGATAGCGCTATCCATCGTTTGAACTACTGGGGTCAGCTGTACCAGTGGAAGGATCCAAAGCGAGGGAACCAAGGTGAGAGCGAACAATCTTGTGTACAGGCCAAAGCAGAGAGGTACTCTTTAGACGCAAGAAATCTCACCCACAAAGTTAGCAGACTCAGCCAAAATTGAGGGATGTGGGGTTGACTGGCCTGCTGGGGGCACAAGACAGAACGAATCCCAGTTAGAGTTATTCTCAGAGAGTCCTCCCACTGTAAGCAGACCCAGTGGTTCGGTCATGAGAGTTCGGCAAGAGACCAAGAGCGACGTTTGCAGGGAATTGTGAGGTCATCAGGTTGCTGATTGTTGAACTTGAAACTTGTCTGGCTAAGGATTCATTTCGGAGACATAGTTCGTGCTTAACCTGATTTAGTTCTATAGTTGAAAGGCTTGGGGACAGATGTAATGATAAATTAGTGTTGGTAACCTATGTTTTACCTATTTTTGCCCTTTGGGCAAGGTAAACAACTGGAAATGGCATCTTAAAAGTTCATTGGTGTTAACAGTCTCTCTAACACTGTGCCATCAACTAAAGTGGCAGGTTGCTCTGAAATGGCAAGGGAGCATTTTTGCTCAAGCTGAAAACTTGCAGCGATATCTTTTAGCATGGCGGACTGTTTCATCACCCGCTTTTAACGCTGGTTTGTTATCTGCCAGCATCGCTCCTTCAACTGTCATTTTCAGGGGTCCCAGTTTGGAAACAATTTCCAACTCGTCCTCCTCAAGTGAATTCTCAGGTTCCACCATTCTTTTTATCATGTCAGAGAGCTTTCCGACTGAGGGTTCCTTTGATTGCTGCATCTCAAGCATGGACATATCTCCGAATTCGTGGAGATCCATTGACTCTGGTGGCTTTGGCACCCTTCCAGCTTCCTGTGAAGCCGTGTCAACTTCTCCCACACTAAGTATTACTTTTGTCCCAGAGTCCTTATGTGCCCATTGTTGGAAGGTTTCATGGGGTAGTAGAAAGGTGCTGTTTTTGCTCGGTAAGGTCTTGGATGCTTTTTCGTTGGGCCTCAAAAAATATGTATGCCCTTGTGGAGTTGGGAAAGTGGAAAGTTAATACCAAATAAGAGATAGCGTGCAAAAAAATGAACGTAGAATTCATAAAAGCACCAAAAAAACCCTACACATTCCATCGATCGAGTGGCGATCTTAAAAATAATCGCTTAATATCAACCATCACCTTGCTTCATTTTGACGGATCAAGGGTTTTCTTGCCACCGGGTGGAAGAATGTAACAGGGGATGCTGTATCATCTACAAACTAAGGTAAGCCCCATTATATTGTACAGCATTGCTTTCCTTTAAAATTAAAGACTTTCTACATACATTTAGACATTGAAAAACTGTTTGATTTCGCAAATAGTGGCTACCATAGGCACTTGACAAAGCACGTGGTTTGCCAAACTGAAAAGCGTTGTTCTTCGTCATCTTGCAGATTCGCCAGCCAACCATATCAACCAATTCACAGTGTAAATTTTAAATTGATTTAATGTTTTTGTTGTTTTTTAAAAATTCAAGAACTGTTTCTGTAATTAATTTAGAGGGAGTTTCAATCGAGTGTCGTAAAACCAAAACCAAAGTAATTACTTTGGCCAATCAAAAAGGACGGAGACAATCCAGTACACCAATTAAAACTCGAAGTAATTACACATAGCCGACACAAAGTTGGTTGAAAAAGTGGCGCGAAAACTTTGAACCAATCACTGAGTGAAGTAATGCAAAACCAAAGCAATTTGCTAATTACTTTCGACACTCAATTAAAAACTGCTCTATGATATCAAGTGATTAGTGTTGTTATGGTATGGGTGGGCTCCCCAGCACAGATACAAATGAGTCTATTTTTAGAATACCCGTTCCCACGAAAATCAGTGGTCATGTCATTTCCTGCAAAAACAAGGCAGAAGCAGTCACGCGTGACGTGGCTTCTTCTGATTGGTTAAAATTGGCGCCCTTTTATTTTTTTCGCGCGCAAAGTGTATCTAAAAATAAATCCATTTGTGACTGTGCTGGGACAAGGCCGCAAAGTGATAGATAAATAGAGGATATTACATGGCCGCGCGGGGATACGAATTTTATCTTCGAGTGCTGCAAGTATCTCTCACGATTGAGCGAAGCGAACGAGTGAGAGATACTTTCAGCACGAGAAGATAAAATTCGTATCCCCAAGCGGCCATGTAATGTTCTGTTTATTATATATATATTGATGAAATGTCTAGATTTAAAACAACTTGTTTTATTCATTTTCGAAATGATGAAAAATTGTTCACCAACCACTAAAACACGCATCTTGTGTAACATGAAACAAGATATGAAAGTTATGAAAAACAAATCATGATAATGTAAAATTTGCAATAAAAATGTTAATGTAGTAGAGAATTATATTTAAGCACAAAAGTATCGTACAATAAAGAGGAAGCTCGCCTTTTATTGGCTAATCATGTTCGTTACCATGACGACAGCGATATCCTCACATGTGAAAGGTAAAAATGATACGTTCACTGCGCGCGGTGAAGATATGATTTTTTAGTAAAAGGAGAAATCCTGGTATTTCATCAATATCTATATAATAAACACTCTTATCTAATTCACTCTTGATGATACATAATAGACGTTCAAATTCAAATATATATTCTTTTTTCCAACCTTTAAGTGCTGATTTGATTTTAAAGTTCTTTAATAATACGAAAATCTTTGGCGAAATTTAAATTTATTCAAAGCCTTTTGGTAATTTTTTTTTTTTGATAATGTAAGAGGTTCTCTATGGGGTTAAACGTCAAATCAGTGGCCAAAATTTAACTGTCAACCGTCAAAAACGCAATAATTTTACCGTCAACCGTCAAATGAGGAAGCCTATATCAGCCGTCAAATGTCTCAGATATCTTTAGTCAAGAACTGAAGGATTGCCTTGAATAGTGTCAAGTTATGTTGTTTATAAATGATCGTTTTTACATATCACAGAAATACGTCTGACATTTATGTGCAAGTCATTTAACCTCTAGTCTCGGATGAAACCGGTTGGCTATAGAACTAACTTCCGTCTGTAATCACTTCCGGTGTTAGTCATCATAGGTCGCTTCGCATGACGTTGAAGGCGAAACACCACTCCTATTAGTCAAGATAGGAAATTTAAACCCTAACGAGTACATCATTCAAAGATCTCTCTTTTCTGTACGAAATAAGGGAAGGAGTTTTAAAGTGCTCCTTACCCAAAAAAAATTTTTTTCGCTAAAATGAATCTTTGCACCTGTTCGAAACGCATTGCGGCCATTTTTTTTCCTTTTTCTAACAAATCCTGCCTTTTTCTAGGCTTCAAAACTTATGAAAAACCAAGCATCTTTTGCTCATGACCCAGTCAGAAGGGGAGTGGGTCTATTCCTGCTTTGCCCTTGGGGACCGACTCTAAAGGGACTAAGTACCTGTGTATTTTGATAACAATCGTCAGGATCCCATACCAGGAGCATACAACTTCTTCTCGGGCAGAGTAGGGAGAGCACTCGCGTCTCACCAATGAGGCCTGGGTTCCATTCCCAGACTCGGCTTCATATGTGGGTTGAGTTTGTTGGTTCTCTACTCTGCTCTGAGAGATTTTTGATTTGATTTTTATGTGCAGTGTCTCCAGTTAGTGTCCCAGCGCAAGAGGGCTGGACACTTAAATAAAGTCCTTTCGTAGCCACAGCTATTTTTAAACTATATCGCGAAGTTAATTAAACTCTTTGAAAAGTATCTCTGTGTGTGAAAATGTGACGTGTATCGAGCAAAGGAATTGTGCGATCGCGGTTATCAGTTCCTGCCTAAGATTTAAGAAATGAGTGACTGATAGATTGCTTTTTGTATGCAGGAATTTCCACTTCCACAACGTTTCCACCCGGGACGCCAACAACCCATGAAGCCACATCATTATCTTCGGGAAGTACAGTCGGTCCTCATAGTTGTTGCAGTAACACAAGAAGTACTGAAGTCTCACAGATTTTTCTTCAATCGATAGTAGTGTATTCTCCTGGTTCTGATATGTCCTTATCATCTGGTAAGTCCGTTGTATCTCGTTGTTTTGTTACTTACGGGATTTGCACAAGGGTTATGCTGAAGGTCTCAGTTCGAGAGTTGTTTTGGCCTCTCGTAAGTTACTGAATTGAGAAAGTGTAACCGCTTTTGAATATGGACAATTAAGACAAGGCTTTGTTACGAGACTTCTGAATGCTCTTGCCTATGTTATAATGCCAGTATTTATGTATGGTGGATTAGTCTGGGGGTGTGATCTCTAAAGAGATATCAAAAGTGTTTTCAGAGTAAATAAAAGAGCTGCTAGGGTCACACGTTTACACGTTAAGAGCATTTGATATGCGGATGAACATCTCGTTTAAGTGTGTTTTCTTAGCCGATGATATTTGGAACTGAATTTCCTTTTAATTTAATTTCCTTTTTGTGGTAGTATACTTTATACGTGCACTACACAATATGTCACCGGGCTGTAAGAGTGAGTGAGTGTAAGTCACGAACATAAACAGGTCTGTTGCTTGCGTGCTTGAATTTCATCAAATGAGCCCCAAAATCGGCGAGAATTTTTGACGCTGATGAATAACAAAGCAGCTTCTATTTGCAAAACGTTGCAATTACCTGTTGATAAATAACCTCGTCTAGGAGAGTGAATTTTTGACTTTGCAGAAACATTGGTCAACCTCGAGAGTTAGTCGATTGCGATCTTTGTGTCGAATTCGCACATTTCTTGTCGAACTTTATAACAATGAGTTGGTAGTAACACGCAAGGTAACTTGATCGCAGGCGGCCGCTGAAATCGATGTCACTTTCGATTTTGCGATTTATTTGTGCAGCCAAAAGTACAATAAAAAAATTGAACATAGCAAAGAATCTTCCAAAATGTTTTTCGCTGATGTGAACTTTTTTTTAATTATGTTGATTTCATGTCGCAAATTTTGTTGCTGATGGTAATTTTTTAAATTCACGATGGACACTTCTTAAAAACTTCCTTCTGCTCTTCCTAAACATTGTGCATCAATATTTTTTTACTTTTGCATCAATATTTGTTTTGCATAAAGCAGGGTTGCAAAATCTGTACCTTGCTTGGTTCGCATTTTTGAGCGTTAAAATAGAATTGTCGGTGCTATGTTTCTGACAGCAATTCGTATATTTTGAGGTCTCCCATCCAGATACTAACCCCGTCGGACAGGGTTAACTTCGGTGAACTATTGTCGCGTGTTGCTGAAAGCTGTCGTACGTGGAGAGTACACGCTTGAACTTGTTGTGAAAAAGAAGTTGAAGCAAACTTGATGTCTGCCTTTCTCGATTCCCTTCTATTTTCTTCAATCTTTCTGGGTTTAGTATTTTACTAGTAACTACATGTCTTCTCCGGGGGCTATTTACCTAAGACATCTACCATGCCACTATAAGGACTTACCATACCAAATCAATATTGTGTACTCAGATTAGGGCTATATATTACGCAAAGACAACTTGAATCTCCTGGAAAACAAAATGCATTTCAGTTGACAGTGATGAAATAAAGCACTGTGTCAAGTTACTGCACTACCACACGTACGCAATGCGTGCCTATTTTTTGTCTTTGTTTCAGCTTCTCGTAGCAGCCCGCAATCGGGAGAAACTGAAGTTCGCCTCGTAGAGCATAACTACATTATCAAATGCACCAACTGCAGGTAAGTTATAGTAATGTGAGATACACGTGCTACCCATTCGCCAAATCACATGCAAAAGAAACCAAAAATTCAGAATTGGGATTCTCATTTGACTTTCTCTTTGGTTTTCTTTGTTAGCTATGAAAACTCATCACACTACATTCCATTCAGCCGTGACTTGCCATTTCAACCAGTTACACTTGAAATCAAGTAAGAAGTACTCTTTTTGGCTAGTGTATGCTCATTTTTTGTGCTTTTCGAAAATAATACTCCTACAATGACACAAATTTCTTACTTTCTGGACGGTCTGAAAGTCCTAATTAAGTTCCTTTTCTGATCCTAGTTCTACGTCCAACTCATTGATGTTATTGTGTTCCAACCACTCCGAGCATGAATGTCCAGAGCAGGACACTCAACCACTCTATGATACTTGCAAGAAAAAGGTAATGCCGATATTTCGCATGACGTCACCACGTGGCACCACGTGCTCCACGTGGGAAGACCTTAGACAGCAATGAGCAGAACCAGATTGCTGACCAGCGGTTTTCGTTAAAGCAATGGTATGCTGGGGGTGCTCAGTCTCGTGGGCTCAGAAATCCTGGTTGTGGTCATTTTTATTTAAGGGTTTTCCTCTACGTAAGGCACGCATTTTAGCCTATATTTTTGTAGTACTCTGCGTAACAATAGGGAGTTTAAGAAACGACGACGACGACTACGGCTACGACAACGCTAACGCCACAAACATTAATGTCGTTGGTTAAAAGAGGAAAAAGAATCGTGCTGCACGTGTGGCACGCATTTTGTTGCCGTACGCTGCATAACAACGAGAAATCACCAAATTTTAAGTTTTAAGGACGTTCGCGCCCATTGCTACTGCGCATCTTTACAGCGCACGCAAATTCACATGCCACGACATGCATCGAGCGCGCGGACTAAGTACTAAAATGAACAATGACAGGGCAGAAGGCCATTGCTATAGCTTTGCTTGGATTTAACGATCTTGGATGTTCGGTGACCCCTACTTTTCTTTTCAGAAACAAAATTTATTTACAATTATCTCCACATTGTCCAAAAATGAACAAAAAATCAATGTGGGAAGTTAAAAAATTTTCAAGATTTCTGTCCTCGGGACATAGAATCCTACCATCTTGCGGCTGCAAGGCGCGTGAAACTATATGGTCGCTAAATGCGAACTTGTTCTTTAAGGAACCTCAACAGTTAACTAAATTCACTTGATGGGTCTTGTAGCGTAGCCAATCAAAATGCAGGAGTTGCATTAGTCCACTAGTTGGGTGATACTAATTCTTAGTAACGTATTAAGAAAGTTAAAAACGGACGACCTTTCGACGTTCCACTGACAAGGAAGACGACGACGGGTACGAAAACGCCACAAAACAATCGGTTTAAAATAGCTCTGCACATTCCGCACGTGTTTTGTTTTGTTTTTTTTTAAACATTTGTTTGTCGTTCTTGCTCTAACAACGAAGTGAAATGACCGAATCAGACGTTATTTGGAGGATGCGAGCTTCGATCAGTTTGTACAAACATCCGCACCCCTTTTAACAATTTTAATCCTGGAATGATTACACACACGTTCAATGCCAAATTATTACAATAACGGGAAATAGTATTTTAAGACAACGTCCTTGTAACCATCGGCGGCGTCCTTGCTTGAGCTTCGGTCTAGGCTCGATTTCCGTTTGGGTATCCTCCCCGAGAAGAGGAGGCTAGACGCGTGAGCGATAGATTGTGTCTGTGGCGTAAATTCAAAATATAATTTATGCTAAGTTAATCTTGCGGGTAAATGGAATTAGATATCCCAAACTTAGATTTCAACAAAAGAGTAATTACATCACAATGCTTGAAACGTCTGTGCGAAGTTTTCGGATGTTGCGAGCTTGAGTTTGTGGTTAAATGATCGATGTGAGTTTGAATTCAACCGGCGAATCGCAACAAAATCTTTGGCCGCTTCGGCTCTTAGTCGACCTCATCGGGCCCCTCGTTTTGCCATCAATAAACTCAGCAGTAATTTCATCATTTGGTATTTTACTTTCTCTTACATTGACGAAATCTGAGGAGAAATTGCAATTGCAATGGACATAAAATTTGAAAGCAGTCATATTTTTCCCTTGGCTCCAACTGGAAAATTTGTGAAGTTTCCGAGATCAGGCGATGTTTCCCATCTTAAGAGCGCTGTAAAGCTCGAACAGACCGGGTCAAAGAATACCTTCGCAGCGACATATTATTTGAACCAAAAAATATAATTTATGGCTGTTCGATTTGTGCAGGCGAGTTTCTGATTGGCGGTGATTAACAATGCCTCACTCACGTGTCCAGTGATTTCGAGAGTGAGCGCTGGCTCATTTCCCGAAAGTGCGGCTGGTAATCGAGCCTAACTCCGGTCAAGAGTTGGTAAGAATGTATAAATACAGTCGAAGCTGTCGTAAGGGACCATCCAGGGAATTCGAAAAAGTAGTCTCGACTAGAATTGGTCGCTTACGAGAGCCCATTCTCGGTAGCATAAACAGTAGGAGGTGGTCCCTTAGGAGAGCTTTCAGCAAGAGTCTCTGTGATTTGTAAATTCTTATTGATGGTACTGAAGATAACGGTCGGAACTTCTTTATTTTCATTCACATCTGCCAAAATTTCCTCACTAGAAATTCCCAGCCAAACATTCCAAAACATTCAAAGCCGTCTTTGAAGAGCGAGGCTACCCTAAACAGTTTATCGAGAGAACACTCTCTGAGGTCAATTTTTCTGGAAGACAGTCGGCTCTCAAATAAAAGGCCAAAACCACCGGGAAAATTTTTAGCATTTGTCACAACATACAACCCAGCAGTGTCAAATCTTCAAGCAATACTGACGCACAACTGGAGTTTTATTGAAAACCAGCCATTGCTGGCAAGCATATCAAGAAACCTCCTTGCATATCACACAAGGGGGGTAAATCACTCATGCACATTCTCGTTAAAGTAAAACTGCTTACCTTAATGTATAAAGTTAATGTACAAAGCTTAGCTTAATGTGTAAAGTATTTACCATAACGACATTACCCCAGTTAAAATAACAAACCTCTTTAGCATTGCCTATCCACACTATAATCATAGAAATAATAATTACTTCGTTCTACCCAGATACAACCTGAACAGTGGTAGACTCCTTAAGATACAGAGTCCCCCTAGTTTCGGAACTAACTCCAACCTCTCTCAAACAGTCACATTTCCTCAAGAACTTTAAGAACCTTTTAACAATGTCATCATAAGAACTTTATTAATAACCTTGGCTTTCTGAAATAAGCATGTATGGTCTCTCACAAGAATCAAGATTTTAAATACTTTTAGCATGGTAATTTTCATCCATTTTGATAATAGTATACCTTGATAGTTTTAGCCGAATTTCTTTTTCTCCTCCTATAACATGTTATGTAACTTTCCATTTTACCTTAGACAGCAGGTCCACATCAGCCTCTGGCTGCCTTTAATTTTACCCCCTATATCAAAGAAAGTATTTATGTATGTATGTATGTATGTATGTATGTATGTAACTGAAGGTTTCATAATTATGTGTAACCACAAACGGGCACAAAAGAGAGGCCGGTGCAAGTCTGTCACATTCTTTCAAATTCTCAGCACAGTGGCTTGTGTTCTTTGTTAAAGTGTTGACATACATAGATGAGTCTCTGAGTGATCGCTTATGAGAGCTTAAAAGCAATGAGAAAGGCCAGTTGGGTAATCCCAAAGGTGGTCGTAATTAGGGCTGGTCGCCGTTACGAGAGTAGTCGCAGTGAGAGCTTCGACTGTACTAGACAAACCAATAGTTTATTAAAGACGAGAAGATACTTCAAAAAAAGAATCCTGAAGGAAGAACAACAAATTTCTTAGGTTGCATCCTATGGTCGTGGAGATGTTTCAAGGAACCACAGATCAGAGCACTAGACTTAGGTGAGGGAGGTCGCTGGCTCTGATTACTAAAAACCACATTTCCTTCTGCTCTCCTTAGGACTCCTGGCGGATGTCTCACAGATGGAAACTTCCGGTGGCGTACTATTACGAGAGTACTTATCACTTCCGGTTGTTTTTATCACGGAGCGCAACAAATGTCTCTTGTGAGGCCAAGCGGAAGCCCAGTGATCCAAACATTCGAGACCTGTACTTTCACTTCATTCGCTACTGTCACTAAGAAAGGGAGAGTCGTCGGTAAACGTGTAAAGGTTTGGCTTTAAGAGCGTAATCTAAAATACGAGCAGTTTTTTCGTCGCCCCTGGTGGTA